>NC_072768.1:23642201-23885071 GCF_022539595.1 Amphiprion ocellaris
TGGAAAATTGGCAGTATATCCAGACAGCAGGAGGAGGATTTTAGATGAAGGTTATATGGTTAATAGGATCAAATTGTTGCTTACTACGGCAGCTTTAAAGACCTTAAGATCAAGTTTTTTAACCTTGTTAATGTGTCCATATGGTGGTTTTATATGTAAGAAGACAGAATAAGCAGTCAACACCTTAGCTGAGTGTTTCCACTTTGAAACTGCAGTGATGACAGTCTCAAAATCAAAATCATACGTTTAGACTACCAAGGCTTCATATGTAACGAACCTAAGGAACCAATCATGTCAACTTCCAGGGTGGGGTTTTAAGTAGGGAAGAGAATTGTGTTTAGTGTGTTTGCAGATTTGCAAAAGGAGAAATTGTGAGCAATTATCTATCATTAACAAAACATTAGAAGCTGTAGCCAACTTGAGGGCTCATTTTTTTTCAATTACTATTACCTTGGTAACAATGTGGAGAGAAAAAAATTGAATATCTTACAATTTTGGCTCATTAACTTGTAGATGGCTGTACAATTTGGTGTTCTTGTTATTCAGAAGTTAGATATAAGTGGGGTCCAATTTGCATAGTCATATATCCACACCATAGACTGTATATAAAAGATGGACATAATGACCATGACATTTTCTGAAGTTTTGAGTTTACGACTTGGCCGTCGCCATCTTGGTCTTTTGAAAACAAGCATAACGAGTAAGGGATAGATCTGACAGAGAACTCGAGGACAATCTGCATTCCCATATGTTAGCAATTTGTCAATCATGAGGCGGCTGTGGCTCAGGTGGTAGAGCAGGTTGTCCAGTGATCGAAGGGTTGGTGGTTCGATTCCCGCTCTGTCCTAGTCATGTGCTGTTGTGTCCTTGGGCAAGACACTTTACCCACCTTGCCTCCAGTGCTGCTACTTACACTGGAGTGTGAATGTTGGTGGTGGTCGGAGGGGCCATAGGTGTGGATTGGGCAGCTGTGGCTACAAATGTAGCTTACCACCGCTGAGTGACAATGTATGAGTGAATGAATAATGGATTCATTGTGAAGCGCTTTGAGTGCCTTGAAAACAAAGCAAAGAAGAGGTTGAAACGAAGCAAAAGTAAAGAGGTTATTTTCATCTGAACATATCATTTTGAGGAATCTGTCATCTTGTCAACAGACACAAAAAAGAGCATGCTTTTTTATCGCTTTTGAACATGAATATACTGTAGGTTGTTTAGCACTCGATGATGCTGTCACTCTACTTTAGAGGACACTCTTGCATTGCAAAAACACTCAGACTTTATGTTTCAGCTCTGTGCTCAAAGTTGAGTTGTAAAATTCACGTGCTCTTCTTCGTTAGTGACTTTCGGTTAGCAACAAACAACAACAGCTGTGCGTAACAAAACAACGAATGATGGACAAAAAGGACAAAACAGATTATTGTCCTCACCAGAAAACAATTATATTAAATTGACATTACTGGGATTGTTGGCTCTTCAAGTGAAGGGCAGAAGAAGCATTATGATATTGTAGTAATAGAAACTGTTTTAGGGATGACACACAGACAGACAGACACACACACACACACACACACACACACACACACACACACACACACACACACACACACCACAGATACAGTACACTGTATTTCTACAAGTGTGTCACAGTAGACTGCAGAAAAATAGGATCCTAAGTGTGAAGAATTCTAAAGCATGTCAGAAAAGAAAAATGTTAATGTTAGCTATGGAGCATGCAGAGTCAGCCCCCATTACTCTTTGGTGGATACAGTAGGGGAGGTCCTGCAGTGTGGTACAGGAAGCTGTGACCTTTCTAGGAAGCCCGGGCACTAAATCACTGTCTACGCTGCAACGTTTCCATGTAGGCTAAGATAAAGTGGACAGCTCTATCTGGGGATCTGCCTCAGTGACTCCTGAGACCCATCTCATTAATTGTTGGGGCAGCAGATGCAGGGCCAGTCACCTTTGGTTAGAATAATCTGGATTTCCAGTTTAACAAAAGAGCTGAGCAAACAGATTCAGCTGCAGAATTATCTGCCTCGTAAAAGTTGCGTTCAGGAGCTGCATGTTTGTGAATTTATCACCTTCCCAAAGGCTTTACTCACTAAAACCCCATCAAATTAGATGAAATAATGGGTAAACCTTTGCTTTTAATGCACAGTTATTCATTTCAGGGAAAAGACCTTTAAATAAACACCTAAAACTTGAAATGATGTCACAATATTGGTGTAAATCACTAGAAGAAACTCAGATTAAATGCTCAGTTCAAATTTAAACCATTTTTTTTCTGTTGTACATGCATGCACAATAATTTACTTTTTTCTTTCAGACATCTACCTATTATTACTGATATTTGAAAACTTAGGCTCATTCATTCGGGACTCTCACACAGTCACTTATTATTAATAGGTGCATTAAATATGATGGTCTGTGTTCTGAATTAATTACTGTCCACAAGGGGGTGCCGCAAGGTTCTGGATTTGGACCCCTTTTATTCATTAGTCAGATGCTAATTTGCATTTTTATGCTGATGACACAGTCATTTAGTGCTGTGGATCAACTCTTGCTCAGGCTGTTGAATACCTGCAGAAAGCCTTTGTTGCCATCCAGCACTCATTACTTGACCTGAAACTTGCCTTCAATACAGGCAAGATTAAGCAAATGTTGTTTTTCAATTCTAGGACATGGCCACAAATGATTTCCTCAGTGTCCACGCTTGAGGGAAATGAAATAGAGATGGTTCACATGTATAAATATCTGGGTGTCTTGACTCCATTATTTTCAAGCCACATGTGGACAACCTTGTGAAGAAGCTGATTCTAAAACTAGGTTTTTATTTTTCGAAACTAGTTGTGTTTTTCTTTTAATGCAAGAAAGCGACTTGCCACAGCAACTTTTTTGTCTGTGTTGGATTGTGGCGATCTTTTGTATATGTATGCTTCTGCTCAATGTCTTCCGATGGTCGACACCATTTACCATGCTTCGTTGAAGTTTATTAAGAATTGTAGCGTGTTGACGCACCACAGCGAGTTATACTTTCGCGTGGGACAGCATGTTTTAGTCACCTGAAGGATCTGTCATTGGTATACTTTCATATACAAGGCAGTATTTGGACTATTGCCCACCTACATATGCTCCTAAACTGCACAGAAAAGTTCTGATCTTCACTCTGTCCGTTCACAAGATCATTTGTTGCTTTCTGTTCCCTCGTGCTGAATTGAGAAAAAAGGCTTTTGTTTACTCTGCACCTTTTGCATGGAATATGTTGCAGAAAGACTGGAAATTAACAAAGTAAATCTCATTGAGCGCTTTTAAATCCACACCGTGATTTCTTGAGAGTGACTCCACAACAGAACTTCCTTGAAAAAGAGATTCTCAATCTCAATGGGATTTCTCATGGTTAAATAAAGGCTAATAAATAAATAAATAAATAAATCTAGCAAGGTTTGAAAAGTATGCCTCCTTGAAAAAAAAATGAAGTGTTTAAAGCCAAGTGCATAGCTGTATGGATTTCTGATGGCTTCCATTTTCAGCCCGCTTTGAAGATGCAAGTGTGAAGTTCCACACTGGTGAGTGTAGATAACTGTGCAATACATTAATTCAACATTTATGAGCATGTCAGTAATGATTTAGGTACCTACAGCTACACTCAAAGGTGGGGTGGAGATTCTTTTGATACAAGAAGATGGGTCACCTGCAGAAAATCATCTGAGGAGCAGTGTTGTGCTGTGATGTACACTTGTGTAGCGTAAAAATGGTTAAGCTTTGTTTTTTTCAGTGTTACATGCATGACAAACCCAGCTTGACATCTGTGAAAGTAAATGTGCCATGAACACTCCCTGAAACTCCTGAGTGACACATGATGAAACTCCCTCATGTCTTCGGGAAGAAGTGTGTTGTTTGTGTGCAGCAGAAACAACCACAGAGGGTTCTGATTTTCTTTTTTTCATGGTGCAAAAAGCTTTACCCATGAAGTGTCCCATTTTTTTAGCACTCTGTTCTGCATCTTTCCCAGAATTCATTGCCCAAGCACATGAACTGCATTGCAGAAGAAGGCAGATGCCCATATTTGATTACTGGAGCATTTCTTTGCAAAACCACAGGTGTTAATCTGCTGCTATTCAGGGCTTAAAGAGATGAACATTTGTGTCAGAGGATGATGGGAAAACAAACACAATGAAGAAAATAATTCATTGAAAATGAGTGTGTTTATTGCCAAAACTAATAGAAATAACAAACAAAACAAATGGAATATATTACAGATACTTGGTGTTACACAAACCTGCAATAAAAAAGTTGACAGAAGGTCATGAATTCAGGTGGAGGGGCGGAGGGGAGGTTCTCATCCAAAAGAAAGTTTCACAGATTTTAGTACACAAATAAAGCCTTTGGAAGCATTTTGAGACCATACTAAAGAAAGAACATTTTTTTAATGTTTAATGACAAAAATCGCTGTTTTATTGAATCTCACTTATTTCAACCATTATATTTAACTAACTTCAAAACTTCTTTTTTTGTTGTGTTTTGTGAAGAGAAATAAAGAAGTAGATCTGACATGGACATGACCAGTCCAAGCGGTCCTGTCATCCTTGGTGCCCTAAGCAAAATTCTGCTCAGGGACCGTCCTACCTGACCCATGAGCCTTGTAAAGAATTGATTTCACCATTGCCAAACAGTGACAGCTGGCACCTCAGTGCTCCCATTGCAAGCCTCCCTCCTTTACCAGATAATTTTCATCACAGCTACATTAGGTTTATTCAGAGTCTCACCCAGATTTACCTTTATACTAGGGCTGGGACTTTTACGTGTTAATTTTGATTAATTAATTATGGAAAAAATATATGTGTGAAAGAAATAACCATTTAATCGCACCTTTCTCAGTTCCCTGATTTCTGGCACACCAGTAACACTGATGCACATTCCAGCCCAGTAGGTGGCAGTAATGAACCTAAGGTCAGTTTTCCAGCCATGAAGAAGATGCACAGGATGCGCTGAGTGTCAGTGCGCAAGAAAGTTTGGTGAACTGTGAAGGAAGATGAGACTGCATTGAGCTTGTTGGATGAAAAGTTTTCTTTTAAAAAAAATTTCCCAATGTCAGATTTAATAAAAAAGTAGTTGTGTGCAACAAAGAGTTTACTCATCAATGCAGTACTTCAAGCCGATGGTAACATCTCAACACAAAACACGATGCTGCGAGCATGAACACCAGAGCTAAAGCTACGCATCCACAGGGATTTTACTTGAACGGAAACACGCTGCATCTGAATATCGCCTGCTTGGTGGGCGTGTCACTAGTGGGCCATTACGTTGCTACATGACAGCCCTTCAGACCTAGTTAGCTACTACAGTCCTGGTACCTGCAAATGGTGCTGCCATCCCATAATAGACCACTTTTCAAGACATTGAAAGTTCTTGAGTTTACAACAAGTCTTAAAACGTTGAATATAATCGCTATCATTCCACTTTGAGTTTACAGTAATCTGAGTGTAGTAGACAGATGAAAAATACTGATAAATATAAATGAAACATAAACATTTTTGTTGTTTAAGTTCACATATATGTCTATTCATTGAACCAGTTGTCAACCAAAATTTATTTGAACTGGAAAGCTTTATTTATTGTGTCAAATATTGCTATTTGACAAAAATGTGATTAATTGCAAGCAATTAATTAAAAAGCCTCTAATTAATTAAACTAATTTTTAAAATCATGTCCCACCACTACTTTGTACATTTTCAGATCTATTTGGCTTGGCTGAATATTTTATTTTTATCATTGACTGAGTGCTGTGCATTCATGTTGCCCGTATGACCAGCAAATCAACATTTTAAATTCAACATTTATTCAAAAGAAGTACCCAAGAGGCAAGTTATACTTTGGTTGGATCACCAGTTCATCACAAGGCTAACAGAAAGAGACAGACAACCATAAACACTCACACTCACACCTAAGGCCGATTTAGAATCACCAATTAACCAATTAGGCAGCTGGAAAGCAAGCAAAACACAGACAAATCAGGAGATGCATTGCCTAGCCAGATTAATGAGACAGACACACTAGAGAGGCTCTGTGAGCAACACTTCGACTTAACATTATTGGTATTTGCTGACATTAACTTGAAGAGAATTTAAACTGGTCACTGTTCCTTATATTCACTCTAGCAAGCTTTCCAGATCTACATGATTCATATGAATTACCTGACCTTAGGGGCATTGTCAAAGCTAGTAGCACACTATCGTCTAAACCAGTAGTTACTGACCTCCCCGGCTTGTTACCCACTAAAGCAAATTTAATTACCTCTCGCTCTGTATATCTACAGGTTGTACAGGTCTGCAGATGTGAGCATTGAGGGGTTATTAATTTTTAGATTGTGTTATTTTAATGACATATATATATATATATATATATATATATATATATATATATATATATATATATATATATATATATATATATATATATATATATATATATATATATATATATCTCAAAAACAACTTCCCTTTCCCTTATTACTCCGCCAACGAACATGGATTATGTGACTATTGGCATCGGTTTGTTTGTTTGTCAATCTGTTTGGTTGTCTGGTCACAACATTCTCAAAAACGGACTAACAGATTTGGATGAAATTTTCAGAGAAGGTCAAAAATGACACAAGAACCAAGTTATTAGATTTTGGTAGTGATGCGGCTTATAGTCTGGATCCATGGATTTGATAAAGATTTGGATATCATTGCGAGATAGCAGCATGGCGTCACTGTATCTATGACAACAATTGAACACTACGTCAGCTGCCTGCTGACGATCACAGGATTGTGACTCAACTAAAAATTGATGGCTGCGGACTTATCGAGACTCATCGGTCGGAAATGAGACAAGGAACAATTGATTAAATTGTGTGATTATGTCAGTATCCGTACATAGTGTACACATGTATAACACACGCCTGTGCTTAGTGCAAGTTAATTTTGTTTGTGAGTACATCTATATTAAATGGTTATACTCTATGTTGCCGTGATTTCTGATCATCAGTAACTAATGAACAAATGCTGCATTTCTGAAAAAAAATTTACTGCATTTCTGACAATGCCATATGGGGGAATGAACAGCCTTGGCAGAGTACTGCGCTCTCTGAGTGCTTTTGTTGTTATGATTTCCTGAGTCGCTATCTTGCAACTCATTGGGAGGGGGTAATACTACATGTTGGGAACCTCTGGTGTAACATCCCTCTGCAGAATTCAGTAGCATTGCAAGTTCCATTTGCTTAAACTGGCAAAACCCAAACCATGCATCCACGCAAAGTCAGGGCAAAAGTACACAAACACAGTATATGATGACAGGAATGTCTACATGCTTTGGAATTGAGCTTATTAAACATTTGCAAACCTGTTCATTTTGTACCCTTTAGAAGGAATAAAGGTAATTAACAATAGCAGCAACTGCTCAATTTCCGCTGCTTTTAAATTATAATTTGAAGTTTTGCTACATACTCTTCATTTGAGAAAGTTATTACCTGTCAGAGTACATTTATCTCTTGGGTGTAGTCAGTGGTGATGTCTAAAAATGTAGCTGCCAACAGACTGTTGTGTGACAAGACTGTTTCTGCAGTCTGAATAAACTTATAAAAAAGATAAAAAGACACAATGATTAACACTGACCTGCAGGTTCCATTTGGAGCTTCACCAAAATGATTAAAAAAGACAAAGTAATTAACAACTGTCCAACTTGTCCAAGAAAATCAGAATCACTTTGAATTTTCAGTCAAACTAGAGTAGAAAGCTGCGTTACTGCAGCCTGAGGGAGGAGGGAGTTTGGTCCAGCCAAGGTGTTAATGACTCATTTGGAGAAAGAGTAAATTATTCATACACTATTATGCTGCATCCAAACATATTCAGTGTGATATAAGACATTTTCTAATTTACTTCTCTGCCTTGACAGAGTGGAAAAATATCAGAAATAAGCCTTCCACTACCGACAAGGTCTCTTTGTTCTGTGAAAGTTATGTGCCAGTATGTGATGAGCGCTTTAAGTATTTTCCATCAGAGACGTGTTCACCATCTCCAGGGAGACGCACACACATGTGGACACACAAACAGTGCAGCTCGTGCTTCATCTGTCAGTTGTCACTTTTTATGACATTAACAACATTATTAGCACCGTTCTGTCGAGGAAGAGCATATATATAGCCCTGAAAGAAAAGCGTCACTCCTCCCTCCCTCCAAAATATTAAAATGGCTCTGTCTTTGAGTGGCACTGAATTAGCATTTTTATGTGAGTCATTTAAGCTGTTATCCAAAACGACTTACAAAGCGGGATCACTAGACTTACAGAAGAGGAACGGGCTGAGGCTGAGGAGCTCTGGCATTCCTGTAACCCTATAATAATCATAAATAATACCGGGGAGGTACAGGGGAATGAACCAGGCTGATATGAAAGAATGAGGACAATGGATTACACATCCAAACAGCTATCTTGTAAATTGCCTGGAGGAGATAAAGCAGCAGTCACAGCTTGGAAAAAAGTGAGATTGACATGAATACAGTTTTTAGCGTGTTGTGTATCAGTTTAGAGAGCAGAGACAGCCGCTACAAAAAGGCATCACTGAATAGGCTTCAACCATGGCTTACTGTGGGTTTGACAGCAATCACTGCCATTACAAAGGGGTGCTGTTCAGATTTATTAATAACGTGGATGACAGCTTCCCTGCTTCCCTTCTAGGATCCTGAGTTTTGTTTTGTTCTATACCTTTACCTATGTCCATGTTGAACTTCTAGTCTTTGTAGCATAATTATATAAGCAGAAAAAAATATACACACACAATGCTACACTACCGTTCAAAAGTATCTGGTCTCCCAGGCAATTTCATGTTTTCTATGAAAACTCACACTTTTATTCATGTGCTAACAAAATTGCACAAGGATTTTCTAATCATCAGTTAGCCTTTTAACACCATTAGCTAACACGATGTACCATTAGAGCACAGGAGTGATGGTTGCTGGAAATGGGCCTCTGTACCCCTATGTAGGTATTTCATTAAAAATCAGCTGTTTCCTGCTAGAATAGTCATTTACCACATTAACAATGTCTAGACTGTATTTCTGATTAATTTAATTTGATCTTCATTGATAAGAAACTGCTTTTCTTTCAAAAATAAAGACATTTCCAAGTGACCCCAAACTTCTTAACAGTAGTGTTAACAATGAAAATATTGTGGCCACATTATATTTCATTGACCCATTTGTGCACCCTGATGTCCTGCCTCTGAGGTTGTATGGCTCTATAACAATGTCACACCATTTCCCCTAATGTTTCTGAGCCTTTGTCAGAAGTTATCATGCAACGTGGGGTACTTGTCAGGTTTTATCAACCATGTGGTCCACCAAGGATGATCTCTAAATATTTTACTGACTTGCCTGATCTCCATTGTAGAGTTACATAAATCCCAAAATTTCCCACTTTTTAATGACAAAAACTGTTGAATATTGCCACAAAGTTAAGCTCATTTGTGCTCCTCAGAGGCATGACCAGTGGAAGTTACAAGGGCCCAGTTTTGACAATAATTGGAATTAAAATGGGATATAAACATAATTTTCAAATGTCATTTTGAAAATTTTACATAATTTAGCTGTCATTACATAAAATTGCTATATGCAAGGTTTTGAACTTTAATATGGCATTAATAAAGCAGCAAACAACAGTTTTCTCTGTAAGCATATACGGCAACCTTAGCAAAGAATAAAGCAGAACCTCTGTAAGTGAGTTCTAAGCATGTTACTGCATGCAAGTGCATCCCTTTAAAACAGGCCTCTCTGCATTACCAATCAGACCAAGGCTGACCTGCTACACTGCACTGGAAAAGAGAAAGTGCAGTCCTGCATTCAGCTAGTATCCCCAAAACCAAATTAAAAAAAACTGACTATTGTATTTATGATGTTTATCTCATTTATGTGTGTTTGTTTCGTTTCAGCTGTGGTCGAGAGTCTCTACCGCTGTTTTGAGGCACTCCATTGCTACGTCTTCTCCACTCATGTCTGTTCCGCTCCAGTCTGCCAGATTGTGGAAACAGACATTGACAGACAGGAGACATGGGTCAAGTGAAGGTAACATTACTCGAGCTGACAACAACTCGTAGTCATTCAGCGTATTTTACAGCGTTCGTGTGAGCTTAAAGGTGTTGCTCTATTAGTCTTTGTGGTTGTAAATGGAAGTGAAGGGAGAGTGGAGGTGGAGGTGTGACCAGTGTGCCTATTTGTTTTGATCTGAGATGCTGGTCCAGTGACATCCAGTGACTCCGTATGTAAAACACAAAATCTTTATGTGTGTCCCTCCTAGCTCCCCCAAGAATGTACTAATGGTTTTGCCCACCTCTGCAAAGGTGTGTTCTATTAGCTTTCCTACCTTTTATTACCTAAATGTGTTGAAATCAAGGCTGCATAAATCTCTTAACCTCTTAACCTCCACCACCCTTTTACACTTATACACTGTTTCAATCAAGCGTGGCACTGTAGTGCGATGGTTAGCACTGTCGCTTCACAGCTAGAAGATCCCTGGTCCTGGGCCTGGGATCTTTCTGTGTGGAGTTGTTCTCTTGTATGCTCTCCTTGTGCCTTTTGCTACCCTTGTGATCCAGCTTTCTCCCACAATCGAAACACATGTTGAGGTTAATTGGTGTTTCTAAATTCTAAATAAAGGTGTGGATGTCAGTATGCTTGGTTATCTATCTCTGTATCCTGTGATAGACTGGTGACCTGTCCAGGGTGTCCCCTGCTTTCGCCCTAAGTCAGTTTAGATATAGGCTCCATCAACCCCATGACCCTACAGAGGATTAAGCGGTGTATAGATAATGGATGGATGGATGGATGGATGGATGGATGGATGGATGGATGTTTGAATCATGAGACTTTTGGCTTCCAAGTGATGTAAAGCATGATTCATAATACGTTGATGCCTGATTTTCCACCCGGCCTGTATCATGGCTGAAGTGTTAAGAGGTTAATGAACAATGTATTTATTTTGCATTTTGTTTCTCTCTTCAGATTACAAGCACAATATACATTCTCTCAAATAAGCCATAGTTGTAAAAGTATGCAACTTGCCCGGATCATACCCTCAAAGCTCAGTATTATCTCTGATCTTGTCTGATCCCTGATCGAGCTCCTTATTATAAAATTTGCTCAGAGCTGGCTGTTGACACAGTAACCTTGTGCTCCAGGTTGCACCACAGTGCAGGGAAATAAATTACTGTATGTATACACTGATACAGTACATAAAGAATGCTGAGGCAAAAGCATCACTTACATTTTTAATGAATTATATTCACTTTCTCCTTTTACTGTTTTCACCCTAAGCCCTGCAAACACCTTTAGAAGGTAACTATGTGCAGGGCCTGCATTTTACACTGCTCCTCTAAACAGAGTGTAGTACAGGGTCTGCTCCATAGACATTCAGGAAATCAATGGGATACTTCGTGCGACATTGCAGTCCAGCAGTTACTGCCTGTAATTAGGAGACAGCATGAAGTGTTCACCTTTTCTTTAGCTCAGACTGTAGCCTGCACTGCTACATTCAAGGTCTATATGTTAACTTCACTTTGCTCCAATTAGCAGCACCTATCTTATCTCTGCAAATATACCTGAGGGCCATACAGCATGTATATAAGCGTCCTTCTCAGCTGAGCCGGTAAAGCTGTTCTTGGGTGTTAATCATAGATGCTCACACGTACATATACACAGACCCACACTACATGTGCATGCATGAATGAACATACAGTACCTGGTAATTATAGAAAGCAACCAGCTGTTCAGTGATATGAGCACACCTTTATCTGTAGAGAGACGACAAGCTGGAAAATAACACATGATAAAATTAAAGCTTTCCATTAATCAGGCACTGGCAGCACTTTGGGAAATACAGCAAAAAAGAAAAGGCTTTGGCGAATTCAGACAAGTTTTTTGGGGTTTTTTTGCATTCAAACATCCATCCATCCATCCATTATCTATACACCGCTCAATCCTCACTAGGGTCGCGGGGGGGCTGGAGTCTATCCCAGCTAACTCGGGCGAAGGCAGGGGACACCCTGGACAGGTCGCCAGTCTGTCGCAGGGCCACATACAAAGACAAACAAGCACTCTCACATTCACACCTACGGGCAATTTAGAATAATCAATTAATCTCAGCATATTTTTTAGACTGTGGGAGGAAGCCGGAGTACCCGGAGAGAACCCACGCATGCACAGGGAGAACATGCAAACTCCATGCAGAAAGATCCCGGGAAAGCCGGGACGCGAACCAGGGACCTTCTTGCTGCAAGGCGAAAGTGCTAACCACTACACCACTGTGCAGCCCTGCATTCAAACAAATGAACATATTTTTCAGGACTACATGGCAATATAAAATTCCATAATACTTGGGTACTGATAAGCGAAGCAGCATAGTCTTCAGTTTAATGAAAAGATACAGAGTGAATCAGCATCAGAGCTGAACATCATCACCACCTTGAGCTCAGGAAGTGCATACTAACAGTCATTCCAAGAATTATTGCCATCGAATCTAAAGTTAAAAAAAATAAGATTTTAGCCAGATTCAGTTATCATTTCTGTATTAAGAACAGTCAAACAATTTTGGAGTGACACCAGGCTAATGCTGAGTGTTCAATTTTAATGTTCCCGCAACCTGTTTTATCTGAATCTGACTAGTTTTCTAAAATGTTATAATGTTATAACATCCTCACTTTGTTACATCAGTGTGACAAGGATGCTGTCACTGCAGACAGCATATAGTAAAGAAGATACAATGCAATATACTTGTAAAGTGTCTTCTATTCATTCCTTCACTCTCTCTGTTGTCGCAGTGAATGCACCAACAACAATGATAAATCACTATAAATGTATAGTCACAACTTCACACACATCTTTTGTATCGTATGCAGGCAATAAAAGACTCTATGTCACTGCTTAGTTAATTCGGATCTGTTTATTCATACTCATCTTCCATGGATGTCTTTTGCTTAAGTGCCATTACAACCTGATGTTCTTCTCCTTCACAATCAAAGGGTTTGAAACAGTGCGATGTGCACTGCTGCCTTATACAGAGATTACAGCAGTCATGCAAGTGTGTTTAAATCACTTATAGCAAATGTTGCCATATCGATTAAACTGTGTTAAAATGTGGGGTTTGTGTGAGGAACTTGACTGGGAAACTGTGATTTATGTAATGAGTTATGTTTAATGTAAAAACTGGCAATAAAAATTACACATCTGGGACAGGGTCTGTGGAATGGCAGACCAGGGTGGTGGTTCTTATTTTCAAAAAGGGTGTGACCAGAGAATGCGCTCCAATTATTGAGGTATCACATTGCTCAGTGTTTTTCCAGGGTGCTGTAAAAGAGGTTCCAAGTGATTGCTGAATCTTGATTCTGTGCCGGTTGTTGAACAGTGGTACTTGTGGAGCTGCTGAGTGAGTCATGGTACTTTAATCATCTAGTCCAAATGTGTTTTGTGGACTTGGAGAAAGCCTGTGACCCTGTTCCCCAAGGGAATCTTGGGGAGAATAGGCATCATGGTAGTTGTTACGAGCCATCCAGTCCTTGTACAATCAAAGTGACAGCTGTGTTAGATTTCTCAGCAAAAAGTCAAACAACTTACCAGTGCATGTTGTCACTAATACTGTTTGTGATTTTCATGGATCTGATCGCATGGTACACCCTGAGTAAGGAGGGTGTCCAAATTGAGAACTTCAGAGTCACAACTTTGCTTTTTGTGGATGATGTTGTTCTGTAGGCTTCATCAAAATGTGACCTTTAGCATCCACTGGGGCAATTTACAGCGAGGGAGAAGCATGCAGGATAAGAGGGGATAAGAGGGATTAGCTGCCAGCCCAAATGAAGGCATGTAAGTATTGTGAGATTTTGTTCAGATGGACAGAAGCAACATCAGCAGTGATGCTGGAGCTCTATCAGACCACTGTGGTTAGCAGGGAGCTGGGTCGAAAGGCAACCTCTGATTTACGAACCAGTCTGTGTTCCAAGTCTCAACTGTGGCCATGAGCTCTGGATTGTGAATGAGAGAATGACATTGTGGATACAAACAGCCAAAATCAGTTTCCTCAATAGGGTGACTGGACTTAGCCTTGAGGGTGAGGAGCTCAGACATTTGGAGGGAGCTCTGAGAAGATTTTCTGTCCCTTTTCTGAGGTGGTCTGGGCATCAGATTTAAATGCTTCCTGGGCACATTCATCCTGGAAGAAACCTTGGGTAGACACACAAGTCACCGGAATTGCATATCTCTTGTGGTCAGGGAGTCCCCAGTTGGGACAAGGGACATTTGGAATGCCTTGCCTAGCATGTTGCCAGCATGACCCTGCCCTAGATGGATGGATGGATGGATGGATGAAACAGAAGTGAAATAGAGTTTGTTGAAAGAAGAGGCTAAAAGGTGTCCTGAAACTGCACCCTTTTTGATTTTTATTTACTGAACTATATCTACACAGGTTCCAGATTTTTGTGCTATGTGTTTGGATGAACTGATTTTATTGATATACTCCCAGAGCTTTCATCTAACACATAATCAGATCAAAATGTCAACTTTACCCAAAATATTGTGTTTTTTAATCTAAACTGAGACATCAAATTTGCTGCTTTAGCACCACTGGTAGGGATCTGAGAATAGCAAAATCATCAATATTGCATCTGTTTGGTCTGTTATTTGTCCAACATTTTCATTTTTAATGTACAGTCTAATTAACTTTGATGACTGCATTGGCTGCTGGCAGTAGCTTTAGGCTCTAGTTTTCATCATGTCACCCAGTGGCGGACTGATCAAAATGCTGATCCATAACTGAGCTCCAGCTCTCAAACATCCATCGGAATTTTAAAACATCATTTTGCCTCAGATTGGTTAGTAAGCCTGACAGCGGTGACAGGAACCACATATGCTGATTTGATTTACCAGAAAGTGAACCAAGTCAGCTGTACATCACAATTAATGAGTAACATACATTTTTTATAGTCAAACAAACTTCACTCTGCAGTCATTCTACTTGAGTTTGGCAGGACTGCAAAACATTTACAGATGAACCACTTTTCGTTTCTCTTCTGATTGTTTATTCATCATTTGGGTCTGGAAGGCAACTTGTTGAGATATTTTTGTTATTAATGGCAATGTCACATTAAATCAGTAGCTCTAGATGCGGATGTTGCTGCTTCAGGTGAAAAATAGTCTGACACAAAATACCCTATGAAACCAGAGAGTCATATCTTTTGAACAGATGAACCAAATGAGACCTAACATGGTAATTACTGAGGTTTATTGCTGTAAAGATTCATTTTTTACTTTTTCCTTTGGACAGAACTAGGGATATCACAATACCAGAAGTGTGGTAGTTAGTATCAATACCACCAACATTCTACAATTTTTGTTGCAGTTTTGATACCACAGCAAAAAACAAACAAAATGAATATATTTCAACAACTCCTTAATTAAAAATTAACCACAACAACAACAACAACAACAAAAACTTGTGAGGAAACTTTCAGGCAATAAAAAAGACATCACTCTTATTTACAACAATATTCTTTAACATATTTTTGTGGCATAGCATTTATATAGCAGTGACAAACTGTCTGATATACGAAAAAGAATACAAGAAATAAAAAGTAATAAATAACCTTAGTGTAATAAATACATAAAAGTATATTAACATGACAAAAACTGTGGAATGTGGCCTTCAAGTATTCGAAAAAACGATACTGTGTTATAAAACTCTCTAATCCAGATTAGCTGTGAGGACTTTGATATTAGTTTTTGTCATAGCAGTGACTGCGTGTGTGTGTGTGTGTCTGTGTGTGTGTGTGTGTGTGTGTGTGTGTGTGTGTGTGTGTGTGTGTGTGTGTGTGTGTGTGTGTGTGTGCATATGCATTTATATATAAAGTGAAAATAATGTCAATGTAACTTTTATTGACACTAATGACTAATGCCTGTTAATAGTGGAGATATGCTATTAAATATTATAAATATTTCATTCATATATTATAAACACTGCAAAAAGAATAAATTACATTATTTTAAATACAGATTTTGTTGTTGACATTATGTACAGTTTTGTTAGGAAACTATTCATTATTTTTCTAACCTTAATATACAGAATTTTTCTTTAAAATGACAGTAAAAATGTGTAAAATAACATTTTTTTCTGAAATATAAAGTGAAAATAGTGTCATTTTATAGTTAAAGCTAGTAAAAGAATGAACTGTTTTACCATCTATGAAAACACAGATTTTGGATATATCTATTATTTACCATTTTGAACTGTTAGTTATTGTTAACATGTAAATGGATATTTACAGAGATTCTACTAGTTATTATGTCTGATTTAAGCAGATCTACAAAATAACAGTAAGTTGTTTTTAAAAATAGAGTGAAAACCAGTTTTTAACAGTTTAACATCTTCAACACTTCATTAGAAGAACACAACATGGATTTGAGTCACATCATATACACGACATAAACAATTAAAACTGAAACCTTCAGTCCTGTTTGATTCAGAACCTCCGGTTTGTACAACAGCAACATGGTTCTATTTAACCATAGAGGCAGACACATACAGAAATATACATTTTACTTTAGTTTATTTGACCAATTTGGATGTATTTTGTATCTTTTAAATTTGGTCGTCCTCTCCTTCTGTTTTTGGAATTAGAGGACAATTTAGAGAATCCAATTAGCCTAATCTGTGTTTTTTTGTGTTGTGGGAGGAAACCGGAGCGTCCCGGGGAAAACCCACGCAAGCACGGGGAGAAAACACACAACTCCCCACAGAAACATGAAGAAGTGTTTCTGTGAGGCTGCAGCGCTGAACGCTGAGCCACTGTGCTGCCCTTAGGATAGAGGGAGGACAGAGGGAAGATAGAGAGAGGATAGAGGGAGAATAGAGGGAGGCCAGAGAGAGGATAGAGGGAGAATAGAGGGAGGACAGAGGGAGAACACAGGGGTGAGAAAGGGGTGAGAAAGGGGGAAAATGGGAGAAAGATGGTAGGAAGTTGGTAAGAAGTTGGAGAAAGGAAGTTTAGAACATCCAGCTCCAGCAACCCACCTTCTTCCTCTTCTCTTTCTTTACTTTTTTTTTTTTTTTACCATTTTCTCCTCCTCTCTCGCTCTTGAAACAGCAGAAGAATCTCTTCTGCTGTTTCTTAGCGTTACTTACCAACTGGAGATCATCATTTTTAGCTTCCATTTGGGAAGAAGTTGGAGAAAGGAAGTTTAGAACATCCAGCTCCAGCAACCCACCTTCTTCCTCTTCTCTTTCTTTACTTTTTTTTTTACCATTTTCTCCTCCTCTCTCGCTCTTGAAACAGCAGAAGAATCTCTTCTGCTGTTTCTTAGCGTTACTTACCAACTGGAGATCATCATTTTTAGCTTCCATTTGGGAAGAAGTTGGAGAAAGGAAGTTTAGAACATCCAGCTCCAGCAACCCACCTTCTTCCTCTACTCTTTCTTTACTTTTATTACCATTTTCTCCTCCTCTCTCGCTCTTGAAACAGCAGAAGAATCTCTTCTTCTGCTGTTTCTTAGCGTTACTTACCAACTGGAGATCATCATTTTTAGCTTCCATTTGGGAAGAAGTTGGAGAAAGGAAGTTTAGAACATCCAGCTCCAGCAACCCACCTTCTTCCTCTTCTCTTTCTTTACTTTTTTTTTTACCATTTTCTCCTTCTCTCTTGCTCTTGAAACAGCAGAAGAATCTCTTCTTCTGCTGTTTCTTAGCGTTACTTACCAACTGGAGATCATCATTTTTAGCTTCCATTTGGGAAGAAGTTGGAGAAAGGAAGTTTAGAACATCCAGCTCCAGCAACCCACCTTCTTCCTCTTCTCTTTCTTTACTTTTTTTTTTACCATTCTCTCCTCCTCTCTTGCTCTTGAAACAGCAGAAGAATCACTTCTTCTGCTGTTTCTTAGCGTTACTTACCAACTGGAGATCATCATTTTTAGCTTCCATTTGGGAAGAAGTTGGAGAAAGGAAGTTTAGAACATCCAGCTCCAGCAACCCACCTTCTTCCTCTTCTCTTTCTTTACTTTTTTTTTTTTACCATTTTCTCCTCTTCTCTTGCTCTTGAAACAACAGAAGAATCTCTTCTTCTGCTGTTTCTTAGCGTTACTTACCAACTGGGGATCATCATTTTTAGCTTCCAGATCCAGTTTTTCTGTCTGTAGATTTTCATTTTTAATCTCCACATCCAGTTTTTTTTCTGGAGATTTTCATTTTTAATCTCCAGATCCATTTTTTCTTTCTGGAGATTTTCATTTTTTTTCCATTTTTTGGTAAGAAGTTGGAGAAAGGAAGTTTAGAACATCCAGCTCCAGCAACCCACCTTCTTCCTCTACTCTTTCTTTACTTTTTTTTAACCATTTTCTCCTCCTCTCTCGCTCTTGAAACAGCAGAAGAATCTCTTCTGCTTTTTCTTAGCGTTACTTACCAACTGGAGATCATCATTTTTAGCTTCCATTTGGGAAGAAGTTGGAGAAAGGAAGTTTACAACATCCAGCTCCAGCAACCCACCTTCTTCCTCTACTCTTTCTTTACTTTTTTTTACCATTTTCTCCTCCTCTCTCGCTCTTGAAACAGCAGAAGAATCACTTCTTCTGCTGTTTCTTAGCGTTACTTACCAACTGGAGATCATCATTTTTAGCTTCCATTTGGGAAGAAGTTGGAGAAAGGAAGTTTACAACATCCAGCTCCAGCAACCCACCTTCTTCCTCTTCTCTTTCTTTACTTTTTTTTTTTACCATTTTCTCCTCTTCTCTTGCTCTTGAAACAGCAGAAGAATCTCTTCTTCTGCTGTTTCTTAGCGTTACTTACCAACTGGGGATCATCATTTTTAGCTTCCAGATCCAGTTTTTCTGTCTGTAGATTTTCATTTTTAATCTCCACATCCAGTTTTTTTTCTGGAGATTTTCATTTTTAATGTCCAGATCCATTTTTTCTTTCTGGAGATTTTCATTTTTTTTACCATTTTCTCCTCCTCTCTCGCTCTTGAAACAGCAGAAGAATCTCTTCTTCTGCTGTTTCTTAGCGTTACTTACCAACTGGAGATCATCATTTTTAGCTTCCATTTGGGAAGAAGTTGGAGAAAGGAAGTTTAGAACATCCAGCTCCAGCAACCCACCTTCTTCCTCTTCTCTTTCTTTACTTTTTTTTACCATTTTCTCCTCCTCTCTCGCTCTTGAAACAGCAGAAGAATCTCTTCTTCTGCTGTTTCTTAGCGTTACTTACCAACTGGAGATCATCATTTTTTGCTTCCATTTGGGAAGAAGTTGGAGAAAGGAAGTTTAGAACATCCAGCTCCAGCAACCCACCTTCTTCCTCTTCTCTTTCTTTACTTTTTTTTTACCATTTTCTCCTCCTCTCTCGCTCTTGAAACAGCAGAAGAATCTCTTCTTCTGCTGTTTCTTAGCGTTACTTACCAACTGGAGATCATCATTTTTAGCTTCCATTTGGGAAGAAGTTGGAGAAAGGAAGTTTAGAACATCCAGCTCCAGCAACCCACCTTCTTCCTCTTCTCTTTCTTTACTTTTTTTTACCATTTTCTCCTCCTCTCTCGCTCTTGAAACAGCAGAAGAATCTCTTCTTCTGCTGTTTCTTAGCGTTACTTACCAACTGGAGATCATCATTTTTAGCTTCCATTTGGGAAGAAGTTGGAGAAAGGAAGTTTAGAACATCCAGCTCCAGCAACCCACCTTCTTCCTCTTCTCTTTCTTTACTTTTTTTACCATTTTCTCCTCCTCTCTCGCTCTTGAAACAGCAGAAGAATCTCTTCTTCTGCTGTTTCTTAGCGTTACTTACCAACTGGAGATCATCATTTTTAGCTTCCATTTGGGAAGAAGTTGGAGAAAGGAAGTTTAGAACATCCAGCTCCAGCAACCCACCTTCTTCCTCTTCTCTTTCTTTACTTTTTTTTACCATTTTCTCCTCCTCTCTCGCTCTTGAAACAGCAGAAGAATCTCTTCTTCTGCTGTTTCTTAGCGTTACTTACCAACTGGAGATCATCATTTTTAGCTTCCATTTGGGAAGAAGTTGGAGAAAGGAAGTTTAGAACATCCAGCTCCAGCAACCCACCTTCTTCCTCTTCTCTTTCTTTACTTTTTTTTTACCATTTTCTCCTCCTCTCTCGCTCTTGAAACAGCAGAAGAATCTCTTCTTCTGCTGTTTCTTAGCGTTACTTACCAACTGGAGATCATCATTTTTAGCTTCCATTTGGGAAGAAGTTGGAGAAAGGAAGTTTAGAACATCCAGCTCCAGCAACCCAGCTTCTTCCTCTTCTCTTTCTTTACTTTTTTTTACCATTTTCTCCTCCTCTCTCGCTCTTGAAACAGCAGAAGAATCTCTTCTTCTGCTGTTTCTTAGCGTTACTTACCAATTGGAGATCATCATTTTTAGCTTCCATGTGGGAAGAATTTGGAGAAAGGAAGTTTAGAACATCCAGCTCCACCAACCCACCTTCTTCCTCTTCTCTTTCTTTACTTTTTTTTTTACCATTTTCTTCTCCTCTCTCGCTCTTGAAACAGCAGAAGAATGTCTTCTTCTGCCGTTTCTTAGCGTTACTTACCAACTGGAGATCATCATTTTTAGCTTCCAGATCCAGTTTTTCTGTCTGTAGAGTTTCATTTTTTCATTTTCTGCATCTCTTTCGTCTCGTCCTTTCGAGTTCTTTCTTGTTCCTGCAGAGCCCAAAATTCCTCTTCAGCCAATTCCTTTTTCAGCTCCAGCTCTTGATTTTCAAGCTGGAGATCTCTGACTTTCTCCTACAGTTGTTTCATGCCCTTTGTCAGAAGGACCTCTCTCTGCCTGGAGGTTTTTGCACCTCTGCTCCAGTTCATGTAGCTTTTTCACCTCCCCCATCTTGGGAGTGTTTTGGTTTGCTGGTTCTGGGGCCTCGTCCAACGGCTGGTCGGGCTGTTCGTTGGCCTCCAGCAAATCTCCTATTGGGTTCTCCAGAAGATCTTCTAGCTTGCTACTTTTGTCCTGGTCAGAGCCACAACCTTTGTCGTTTTGTCCACGACGAGAGGTGTTTTTCTTCTTCTTTCCTGGCATTGTACCGTCAAAGCAAAGGTGATGCCAATCAAATAAATTCCACAAAAATATTACTCAGCAGGTTGAGTTTCTGTCTCAAACAAGGTTCTTTGTCTACAGTTGGTCGTTCGGTCTCGCGAATCCTGTGGTTGAATACTCAGTAAATCCTAAGTAAATCGCTGGATGGGAATCCGAGAATGACCAATCTCCGATTTGTTCAACCTTTTTATACTTTTGGAAAGGGTTGGACATCATTGTGATGTCATCACATGTATGATGTCATCAAACATGTAATGGCATCAAATTATGACATCATACACCAACGGAATTTTCATGTTTTTGCCTACCAAATAATGCACCACCTACTGGCAACCAAAGGCAAAGCTGTGGGCCCCAAAACGAGCCCAAAAACATTTCAATTGACCTCAAACTCGATGCTGCACTTCCTCTAATGCTCAGCGACAAACCTGTTGAGTTTGAAGTGGACTGGACACAAAGTTGTCAAGATACATGAAGACAACACACATATAGAGACTTGATAGAGACACCTGGATAATAAGTTGGACTGGTCTAAAAACATTGACCTCATCTACAAATAGGGGCAGAGCCTCTTTTGCCTCAGAAGGCTCCGATCATTAGACATCTGCAGTAAGATGCTGCAGGTGTTTTATCAGTCTGTGGTACCAAGTGTCCTGTTTTATGCTGCAGTCTGCTGGCTGCCTCTTTATTTGAGCTCACTACTAAGTTCAGAAACTCGAAGTTGACTTAGCAAGTTGAAAACCAGTAACATGTGGCTGCTTAGCAATTGCAAAGATCAGATAAAACTGTATTAATTTTGAAATGAAAATCTTGTGCAACATATTGCTCAGAAAAATCCAAAAGGCAAATGAAATGCATGGCTGAAAAAGTAGAAAAGCAATAAGACACACACACACACACATAGGTGTGTGTAGGTGTGTGTGTGTGTGTGTGTGTGTGTGTGTGTGTGTGTCTGCCTCAATCTCTCTCCGTCTGTCTGTCTGTCTGTCTGTCTTTGTCTCTCTCTCTCTCTCTGTCTCTCTCACACACTAACACACACAAACACATACACACAGAAATGTCGACAGCCTGTTAATGCTATCAACAAGATGCAGCTTACATTATGAGCTATTCCTATGTTAGCCTAAAGAAGCCAGATTTTAACTGAGTGAAGGTTTTTTGTGGATCATCGCTACAACAGATGGAACAATTCAGGATGTGAACATAGTGACAACATGTTGTTAATATAAACTAACAACTGAAACTTTTGCATCTTGATCTGAACTTCAGTGTTTCCGCCATTCATTCCAAATATGATGCTGTTTACATTGTGACTTTTGGTCGTCTACTGTATAACTTGTCTATGATCATCATGAAATTATAAATATCTCCATACATGATTTTTTGTTTCTTCCACAAGTTGCTCCATTAGAAACTGCTGACATCATTCTGCAGAAATCACAGCCTCCAGTAGACTATCTGTGACAGATGCAATATTTTCATTTCCTGTGGTACCACAGAAAATAAATGCAGTCACATTTTCAGAATTTTGGAATCTGTCTCCCTAGACAGAACCAGGCAAGGTGTTTCCCTGTTTCACAATTTTGTGCTCGACAGAGGTAACCTGCAGATAGTGGTTGCTTCATTTTTATCAAACAGATAGGGTAATTTTTTCAATATTCTAGGTTATATATAAATGTATATAAACAGATATGTACTGAAAACAATGTAAGATTTTGTACAGTACATTTTGTATGTATTGGTTGTATCAGTTTCATCAAAACATCAGAAGAACTTCTGATACTTTTATTAAATGTTGATTCTGACTGTCACTCAACTCCAGCTATTCACTTTATGTCTGTTCAGCAGAGATAGATTTCATGGTGTCTGGGAGTTTGAATGCACCAGCTGTGAATCTCAAGTCAGGTTCCTGTTAGCGGCCAATAAGATGCTCGCAAGAGTTTACTTTTTGCTTCTAGTTTAGCAGTCTGGCTCTGTAACTTTTCTGTCCAGTGGGACTGAGGCAGTCTTTAAATATACACTGCTGAGATGTTCTTTTGGAGAGCTGTAACCCATCCTTTAGCTATGCTCACTTTTCTTTTAGAGGGTCACAGGGAGGCTGGAGAATATCCATGAGAGTACACCATGGACAGGTCACCAGTCAATTGCAGCCCTGACACGTTCACACCTACAGCCATTTAGAGTCACCAGTTAACCTAACAAGCATGCCAGTGGGACTGTGGGAGGAAGAGAAATTCCATGCATGCAGGGACAGGGAGTTCATGGAAACTTAACGCTGAAAGGCCTCCGGCTATTTAACCGCTTCAAACCTAGACCCTTCTTGCTCTGAGGTCATGTGATCCCTGTACCACCCAGTACATCTTAACTCAATTCTGTTTAATCAGCAGAAGCTGTAGCACATATGATGAACTTATTCTGGTCCATTCATCATTGGTCTGTTATACTGGGACACATTAGTAAACCTTTGTCATGTCAGAAGGGTGTTGACTTTGTTGTCCTTTTGTTAGTTGTTACTCCACCAAAGGAACGCAGGGTTATGTGGTGATCCACGTACATTTGTCCGTCCGTTTGCCTGTCTGTCTGTCTGTTAGCAACATTACTCAAAAACATAGTAATGGATTTGGATGAAATCTTCAGGGAAGAAATAACAGAAATAACACAAGGACCAAGTGATTAGATTTTGGCAGTGATGTGGCTTATAGTCTGGATCCATGGATTTGTTAAAAATGTCTGTATCATTGCGATATAGCGGCACGGCGTCACTGTAACTATGACAACAAGTGAACATTACGTCAGCTGCCTGTTGATGATCACATTATTGCGAACCTACTACAAATCAACCATTGTGGACATATCCGTCGGAAACAATACAAGGAACAATTGATTAAATTGTGGGGTTGTTTCTGAGTCCCATCAATTCCTGTCACCCACTGCATATTTAGGTCACGCAACTCTGTATTCGTACATACAGATGCATAAAACATGCCTGTGCTCAGGCAATAACATTTATTTGTGAGTACATCTATATTAAATGGCCACATTCTGTGATCCCGGGATTTCTGCCACAAATGTTTTCAAGATTTCATCCATCGGAAATGATACGACTGAGAAGCCTTGGCGGGGTACTGCACTCTCTGAGTGCTTTTCTTGTTTTGTTTAGTGATTCTAGATATGAGAATCTTGAAGATTGGGCAGTCAGCTTTGTATTTGCTTTTTGCTGTAATGTTAAAAAGAAATTCTTGAGTATTATGTATGTAAAACTGTAATTTTTGCTTTCTATATAGATTCTCCTTTCCTTTTTTCACCTAACATCAACATGTTTGTGGATATTGTGTGCACTGTAATCAGATTTCAATTTGTCAGGATTGCTTCCATCTTACAGCTCATTAATAACACTTTCTGCATTCTCCAATGATGCACTGCAGTCCAGCCCTAACATATGTTTGATCTGTCCTGCTTACTGATCATTCAGGTTTCTCCCTGATTTATCATCCGTCACTGACTTTTCACCAGCCAAAAGAAACTTTTATTGAGTTTTCTTGCAACAGGCAGAACACAGGTCCAAGCATTTAGATAAAGTGTTTAGGTATAGTTAGGTCCAAGAGTTTAAGACCACATTCTAAATCTGTCATATTTTCATACAAACTTGGATAAAATCCAAAAGTTTAAGCATTTAGAAATGTTCAAAACACAGGAAGGTACATATGCAACAGAAAAGAAAAAAATATTTGAGATTCTGCAACATATCTTTGTGAGCAATTAAACTGGAGGAAATTTGTGACATTGACCATCTTATCAGTTCTCTTCCACTGAATCCTGCCTTTAGATGACACTCAGATGGATTTGTTCGACTCGTCACAGGGTTGTTCAAGTACACTGATTACCAATAACATTAAATGCACTGACATGAAAAGTGAGTAACACTGATCATAGATAGATAGACAGATAGATAGATTAAACCTTTATTGACCCCACAGCGGGGAAATTTTCGATGTCACAGCAGCGAATACAAGAAATAGTGCAAGAAAAAGAGCAGCCCCAATGCACACAGTGCACAGATATAATCATTTTCTCCTTCGAGATGAAATATAAATATTTACACATCATCTTGTTGCAATCACATCTGTCAAAGGCTGGGATGTTTTAGACAGTGAGTGAACAGCCTGTTCTTGAAGTTGATGTGTTGGTAGTAGGAAAAGGGAAAGTGTAACGATCAGAAGGACTTTGACAAGGAGCAAATTGGCTTAATGACTGGGTCTGAGCATCTGCAAAGGGTCTTGTGACATGTTCCTGGTATGCAGTGGTTAGTACCTACCAGAAGTGGGCCAAGGAAAGGCAGCTGATGAAGTGGTGACAGGGTCATGGACACCCAAGACTCATTGCTGCTTTTGGAAAGTGAAGGCTGGCATGTGTGGTCCAAACCTACAGAAAAGCTAGAACAAAGCTGGAAACCCTGATGCTGGCTATGATAGAAAGGTGTCAGAACACACAGTGCCTTGCAGCTTGTTGTTTAATGGGATGCATAGCTGTTCTCAGACTGACCACTGTCCACCACGGAAAACATCCCAAAATGGGCATGTGATGTCAGTACTGAACCATGGAACAATGGAATGGAATGTTTTCTTTTATATTATGTGGGCAACTGCGTGTGTGTGCATCATTTACCTTGGGAAGACGTGGCAGCAGCTAAAAAGGGGCAGTGGATGGCACTCTGAAGCACTGTGTGGAAACTAGATCAGTTGTATCCAAAGCACAAACAGGCAGGCCAAAAGTGAGAACACCATCAGAAGATCAATACATGAAACTTTGTTCACTGAGAGATAGAAAAATAAATTCATCACAGATACAGAATTTTGTAAATAAAGACTACAAGACCACAATCAGAAAGAGCACACTCAAAAGACAGATGTCTAGCAGTGTCTCAAAGTAGTCTGAACCATTCGTCAGGAGGCAGAGGTGTACTGGGAGAGAAATTCAGCCCTGAACGGACCCCTGGGTACGCTGTAGTGGGGATGCTCAGGTCAGGTTAGTAATGTTTGAGTACATATGCAACATTGTCTGTTGTGTTCCCTGAATGAAAGGCACAAGAGAGAGACTGTTAAGGGGACAGACAAACTGCATAGGTTATTTGACGGTCCACTGGCCCACCAATGCAGCAGCCTATAAAGATTTGTTCCAGTGTGTAGGCTGACCAGTGCGCCACTATCCGGGGGTGGTGTGGAGAAGGGGACAAGATCAAACGACATAGAGTATATACCAGATTTTCACAGTGGCTGACTGGGAGGAACGATTAATACTGCAGCAGGATAATGAGTGCAAACACCTCAAAGCTTTGACGTGAAGAACAAAGGAGACCAAGGAGTGCTGCCTTTCATGGATTTTCCTCCACAGTCACCTGACCTCAACCCCACTGAACATTTATGAGGTGCTTGAATACGGACAAAGCCAAACTCTCCTGGCATGACAAGAAGCTCTTTGGAACATTGTTGAATCATGCTGAGGGAAGGTGAGATATCAGATTTGAGTAATGTTAGGGTCTATGCACCTCAAGTTCATCAGTAAGCAAAAGCGAGGCAGACCAATTTTACAAGATTCAGATATTCATGAACATTCTTCAGAGATTCACACTTTTCACTGTTTTGTAATGAATATGAATTTCAGTGCGGTGTGCATTAATGGTGATAAACCTCCCCCATACCTGGTTCCTTATGATATAAACATTTATTCACACTGTTTATATGAAAAGAGTTCTTTCATCTTAAACGAATGAAGGTCTTCTACATACCCACCAGTACAATCCATGGCCATGGTATTTTCTTTTTTCTTTGCCTTTTTTGTTCACATTACAAACTCCTGTGCAACAGCCTATCATGTGAACCATCATTTTATCCACCAATTGAAGTTTTTATTAATTCATCCTTTCAATCTGGCTTTTTATATCATTTTTCTAATTCATTCTATGCGTTTCACACAATATTTACTTCAGAAAAGTGCAGCAGTAGCAGTAGAGGAATCTTTTTATGGCCTGATTTCTTGAGATGGAAACCTCCCACATACTCTATATGTATGAAACAGCTGGGCTCGTCTTTTCACAGTCATTAAGTTTTAGAAATATTGAATGCAGCTGTAAATGCCTTTAATGAAGAGGAAACAGCTACCATTAAGAGAGTTGCTGATTTAGTTAAAAGCTGTATGTAAACCGTTTCTCAGAGATAGATGATGAATGTTTCTGCATAGATAGCAGTTAATGCAAATTATCTATGATTTGCAAAGGAGAAGAATGGTTTGGTGGAGCACTGTGGGACTTTTTTTAACCCCCATAATAATTATTTTTTTAAACTAAAGCTTGTATATATCTCAATAAATAGTTTTCTCATTCAGAATTTACTGCAGTCAGTTTATATACATTGCCTGTCCAAAAAAAGTTGCCATCTGGATTTAACTAAGCAAATAGGTAAGAGCCTTTCATTGGATAATTACTGCAGTGATGAATATGTTTCAGCTGGCAACAATTTATTTAACCCTAGCTGATGCAGTGAGGAGCTTCTCATTTCTTAAACAACCGTGTTGGAAGACATATCCTGTGGTCATGGAAATGATGTTAATCTGTTTCAGAAGGGTCAAATTATTGGCCTGCATCAAGCAAAGAAAACAACTAAGGAGATTTCTGAAACTACTAAAATCGGGTTAAGAACCATTCAACACATTATTAAAATCTGAAGGATAGTGATGAACCATCATCTTCGAGGAACAAACGTGGTCGGAACAAACTCTTAGATGATCATAGGAAATCAACAGTAGAACCCACGGCTATGTTTAATAGTAAAAGTAAGGGAATTTCAGTGTGAAGGGAGCTCAAAGGATTGGGACTTAACAGCTGTGGAGCTCTAAGAAAACCACTGATCAGCGAGGCTAATGAGAAGAAAAAGGCTTCCGTTTGCCAGGTAGCATAAAGATTGGATTGTACGATGCCAGGCTTCATGGGGCTCACATTGAGAATGAGTGGTTGAGGGAGCATGAGACATCATTTTCACACATGGATTGGCCTCCACAGAGTCCAGACCTCAGCCCCACTGAGAATCTTTGGGATGTGCTGCAGAAGATTTTGCGCAGCGGTCTGACTCTTCCATCATCAATACAAGATCTTGGTGGAAAATTATTGCAGTTCTGGACTGAAATAAATGCTGTGACATTGCAGAAGCTTCTGGAAGCAAATGTGTGTCGATTTCAGAGCTAAAGGCAATCCAATGAAATATTAGAGTGTGCAGTGGGCAGTGTATTTAATCTCTTTATGTGTGTTAAAAAAAATCAATTAAAAGGGCAACACATAAAATAATACTATCAGTGTTGGTCTACTCGCAACATACAAAACATCTTCTGTGATTGCTACTCTTCATCACTGCATTCATTGATTTTCCTTATACTGTTTGTATATCTGTTTTGTCAGTAGACCTACCTTTCCTTTCATGTGGTGGGAAAATGATCATATGTGTTACTGGCATGCAAAAATTGATCCGGTTCTCTAATTCTGTGGCTTATCTTATCTCAGTAAAATACATTCTGCCACATACTCTGTCTTATCCCACTGTCTGAGGCAGAAAATGATCAATAACAATCCATCATAAGAACAGGGAGCAGAGCTATGTATCCTGAGCAAACACACCTATTCATAAAACCAATAGCAATATTAGAAACTTTACTACATTAATGACTGCCGTTGTTTTTCATTTAAAGGCTGATACTTTCAGCAACCACTTCTGCTTGCTGGAAGCATTTTCCTTCACATAAATAAATAGATATAAACAACATAAATTGTTGAAAAGCTAATCACTTGAAAAGCTTCTATTAATAAAGGCTGTAGCTGTAAAAACAAAAACAACATTAGAATTCATGATTTTTAAAGGCTGTCAAAATAAGTTTGGTTAAAAAAAACTGTGTTTAGAAAGTTGGATGCTTCAGCTTAATGTGAGTTTCGGAAATGAGAAGTCTATAACAGTATGCATGCATGCTAATATATACCACAATAAGCATTAAATGGCATGAATACACACATAAGTATGGCATTGTAATTGTCATTTGATATCTATGTCTGCTTTGTTTGAGCAGAAAAGTAAAGAGTGAGATTGAACAAGCTCTTATTTGATGTTAACATCTGCACATGTGACAGGCCTGTAATGTCCAGACAGGGTGATGAGTGAATGTGAGAATAATTAAGTTTCGAACCACCATCATGGAACAGGTAATTGTCATTTGATGTATAAGACACTTGCTTTTCAAAGTCACATTGTTCTGTAGTGACAGCTACATTGTTTACCAAATAAGTTAACGTGCATCATTAGGCAAGAACACAATGCAACATAATGGCAGCAATTTCAGAACTGACACAAACATTAAGACTTAATTTATCATAATAAAGTTGTTTGGTCACACGTATTAGATCGTCCTGCCTCACTGAACAGATGGTTACAAAAAAATTAAATGTCGCGAGTAAACTACAATACATGCAGGAGTTCCAAGAAAACCACAATCAATTATATTGCTGAAAGTTTATAATTCAACTAATGTACATCAGCAGCTAAGCCATCTAAAAAAATAAGTGGGAATTCCATCACGAAAGTGGTCAAATTTTCTTCAATTTTCTCTGATATTTCATTTTAATTTCATTCCTTTCTCTTCTCTAAAAGGTCAAATTTAGAGGCAGGTATTTAGGAAACCTGTATGCATGGTTTCTGTACACAGCAGACCAATACACATATCCCTTCATCAGAGCCTTTTTAATTCCCATGGTCTGCATGGAAAGATGAAAGGACATTTCCATGTGAGATCAGCAATTGTGTCGGCAGGCAACTAACATGGGTGATTGATTATCATAATAATATCTGACTACTCTACAGGAGGAGATCCATGAGTTGTAAAAAGAATTCTTATTAAACCAGAGACATTCTAAAATAACATTTTTTCAGGTTATTGAATAATCAAGGTCAAAGTTATTAAATTATGGTAATAATAATGCATCTAGTAGCATGTTTATGACATTTATACATAACATACAACATAAAAACATAACAATTTCAATCAGAGATCAAGCAAACTGTTTTTTTAAGGTTTTGACTTCTCATATGTAAGGATTTGATTTTAGTCTGACTGAAAAGGCCTTTATCGAACATACGACCTTTATGTTTAGTCAATGAGTCCCCAGTTTACTATGTAGTTACATTCACTGCATCACACCACATTACTGCACAACTGCAGGATTCACATTTACGTGAGTGTGTATACATACATACATACATACATATATATATATATATATATATATATATATATATGTGTGTGTGTGTATACAGCAAAATATAATACAGAAAAGAACCTTTTGACTACTCTGATCTTTAGCAGTTTATTAACACAACACTAAAGCAAATTCTAAAACACAATGCAAAATGCCTGGAACCACATAAAGAATTCAAACTGGTGTGTTGTATAAGAGCAGACAATACGGCCAGTTAAAGAAAAGACAGAGGAAAAGAACTGTAACAGCCAGCAGCTAGTGACAAGGACAATCTGCAAAGCAATATGAGATCTGAAAAATAAAAATAATGAGAAGTGATGTGTGGCATCATCTACAAAGGCAAAGTCAGTGATAAGAGCAAATCTCACAATGGTGAGACACCAGAAAGAGGCACCAAAAAGTCTTCTACAAGAATAAAATTTTATTCAAAAGAGAAACTAACTGTAAATTTTATGAATGTCTGCACACATGAACACATTAATAATCACAGACTGTGAGAATCTTCAGAAAAAGAAAGAGCTCTTAAGTTCAAATTGTTTGTGTAGTTTGTGTGACAGCTTGAATCCTATTCTCATACTTTTTGTCGTTGATGGTACTGATGATAACCTGACAACCTTAACCAACTAGTAAGACCCTCTTATAACCAACTGTGTCATTCTAAGCCCTCTAAATTACCTGTACCCATTTGTTAGACTAAAATCATTCCAGTTGGAAACCTAGTTGACCGATCAGCATCACAGATGGGATCTAGATTTGGGATGTCATCTTCCCGTCAGGACCACGTCTGTGGGTGTGCACAACCATGTGTTGCACCCTCATTTGAAATTTGAATGATAAATATGTTGTCATTAAATTGTGAGTGGTGAGTAGGAACTCTCCCATTATGTAATGTATTCAGTTACAGGGTTACTGACACTTTGCATATCTCCTGTGTTGTGTCAGTCTGCTTGGGTCACTTGGATGCTTTTAACTGCAGCTGGACAAATTCAGGAAACATTGTTTGGTAATTGTCCAAATATTGTTACATATACACTACCGTTCAAAAGTTCGGGGTCACCCAGACACTTTCATATTTTCCATGAAAACTCACATTTTTATTCATGTGCTAACATAATCACACAAGGGTTTTCTAATCATCAGTTAGCCTTTCAACACCATTATCTAACACAATGGAGCATTAAAACACAGGAGTGATGGTTGCTGGAAATGTTCCTCTGTACCTCTATGGAGATATTCCATTAAAAGTCATCCGTTTCCAGCTAGAATAGTCATTTACCACATTAACAATGTCTAGACTGTATTTCTGATTTATTTAATGTTATCTTCATTTTTAAAAAAAATGCTTTTCTTTCAAAAATAAGGACATTCATAAGTGACCTCAAGCTTTTGAACAATAGTGTATATATATTTGAAAATATCTGAAAATGTTAGGGAGGCCAAAGTTGAACACCAGCAGCAGTATAGCCTCCACTGCTGCACACACTGAAGCATATCATGGAGACAATACTAACATTCCCTCAGTCCTACAGACTATCAGTCCAGCTTAGCCTAGAGGTCTCAAGTTCAGTGCCTTTTCCTACCAGCTCACTCTCTCCCCCTGACTTCACCCTCAACTTCATTAAGTGTCGGTAGGAAGCAAAAGCCTGTGCAGGTGTTTGTTAAAAAATACCCAAAATGCTTATGCAGTGGTGCAAGATGTCTGTTTCACAATAATATTCCTGTGAAAATGATATTACATTTGCCTAGATTGGGGGTCAAATGGCATTACAGATGTTACGTCACCACCTCTGGCTGGGTGATGGAGTTTAATGGTGCTGTTCTGACTCATAAAGTAAACTTGTTGAATTCACTTAATACTGTGTCGCGTTTACAGTTTTTCCCAGCTGTGTTGATCTTAACACACTATTTCATGATGCTGCTGCCCATGTTATTTTACATAGAACTCATCTATCAAATACGTGTATGTCCAAGGGTGGCTTAGACCAGGATAGTAGGCATAGCAAACACATAAACATAGAGAACAGCATATTAGTATTGATTGCAATCAGTAAATGTCATGCCTGATTATGTTAAAGACCGCAATAGCTTCTTTCATTTTGATTGTTTGGTTACAAGAAACTTTCACAAAGACATCTTTTAACTACAGACAAATTTAAAGTTGTGTGTCTTTGCAGGTTATGACTGTTATCCAAATAAAAGCAGATGTAGACATTTATGAATTGGTTGATAGTTATTTTATGGTGAACAATGGTTAGATTTAGTTGTCTGCATCCCTATTAATTTCAGATACACCCTATGTCATTCTGTTCTGGAACCAGTCCTACTTTCTGTTTTGCTACGTCCATAAACAAGAAAACCACTCAGAGAGAGCAGAACTCTGCCAAGACTCCCCCATATGGCATTGTCAGAAATACAGCTTTTTTTTTTTTTCTTTTTTTTTTTTTAGAAAAAAAAATTGTGGCCATTTAATATAGATGGACCCAACTGTGTTACCTAAATATGTAGCAGGCAGTGGAAATTGATAGGACTCTGAAACACCCCCACAATTTAATCAATTGTCCCTTGCATCATTTAGGACGGATAAGTCCCGATAAGTCCACAGCGGTCAGTTTGTAGTAGGATCACAATCATGTCATTGTCAGCAGGCAGTTGACGTAGCGTTCACTTGTAGTCATAGTTACAGTGACACTATCTCGCAATGATACAGAAATCTTTAACAAATCTGTGGATCCAGATTAAAAGCTGCATCACTGCCCAGAATCTAATTAGGTGCTCCTTGTGTCATTTCCGACCTTCCCCGAAAATTTCATGTAAATTCATTAGTCCGTTTCTAAGTAATGTTGCACACAGACAGAATAACAGATGGACAGACAAACGTATGCCGATCATCACATAATTCTGCTTGCTCTCCTTGGCGGAGTAAAAATATCACAAAAATGAGATTGTGGATAAGATTAATGCAGCTACACCAGGTTGGATAATGTGAGTTACAGAAGATGGCTGAAAATGACATTGGCTGGATGAGTGATTGCTTATACCTAAATAAAACTAATAGTCTGCTAACATTCACAAAATGTTAGAATGATTACGTAAAGAAACTACATTCTTGCTTGTTTGTTTAGCTTTGACATCCTACAAGCAGTGTAACAATACACAGTGTATTATTTTTAAATGGCTCCAGTCATTTATCTCCGTGGGCCGATTCCAAGCAGCACCTCAGTTACCAGAGCTCAAGCTTTTGCCCTCACTGCCATGTTAACTTTCAGTATCCAATAATCAACACTGCACCAGGTGCACGAGCAGTTTGAAGGGCAGTTTGGAGCAGTCGTGCATTCGGGGGTGTCCCAGCCTCACACTTTTCAAAGACAGAATGCTCTGATTCTCAGCCGTCAGGAAGTAGTGCGTGGTGATTTATGACTCTCTGCACTGAGCGAGTGCAGGTAGAGGGGATCTCATTCCGGTGAGCTGGATGGCGTCTGCCTTTAAACTAATTTCTGCATACTGAGGTACTTTCACTACCTGCGCTTCTGTCATTTTTCTTAATGACTGTTAAGAGGAGGCTGAGTGAGCAAGGCAAACAGGCACTGCTCCACCACAGGGCCACTGAACAGAATATAATTAAGATGAGGGGAGAGGAAGGGTCGGGTGAAAGACTTTGGTAGGTAACTGAATATTCATTGCAATCACACTAAATAGTGCGATGATTAATTGCAGGGCTGGGGTGATTAAAATATGACTGACTTAGTGGAAAATTCAGAACTTAGTTAAAGGTGGCTAAATCGAGTTTCCCTTGATTAGCACATGACAGTCTTTTTGTTCTAGCACAGGGAGACAGCTGGAGTTTTGGAAGAAGTCATGAGTGAGCCAAGGCTGGGTGCTTGAGAAAACCAATTTTTTACCCACAGACAAAACCAAAATGAATGATCTGTCAGTATCTGGTTTTATCATCACAAGGCCTCATCTTGGTAAGCCACAATCTATAATTGACCTCGGGATTTGCAGAGATTGGCTGTCTACTGATGCCTGATTGCCCTGGGCATTGTGTCTCGGCCCAGTTGTTCAGCCAACCAACCTGTGGTTCTGACCCACTTCCTGGCCTCATCCGTCACACTGAAAGTCCTGGAGACTCTGATTCATTCCCTATGAATTCCATTTATTTCTCCGAGGCCATTATGTCATCATTACCGACTTACCGGCTCCATCGTGCTGCAAGCAGGCAGCCTGCATTTGAATATTTCATTATGGCACAATAACACTTTAAATATGCCACTGGATATGATTTATACAGGTCATGGATGTTGCTCAAATATTTTTTCTAACTTGATCGCACAGACCTTAGAGTGTGATCATTAACCTCAGAAATGATTTGTCTCTGCCAAGGATCTGATCCTGACTTGCTCAACAAATACAGGAAAAACAACATCTCCACTGTGTCCTATATATCACGCAGAAATAATAACAAGGGACTATGACACAAATGGCCTGCTCTTTATAATGATATCTATTTCACACAGGCAGCAAATCATAAGCACTAGGAGGAATACATTTCCTCCTTGACTCCAAGTGGGAGAACCTGTGTTAATTTTCCCTTCCTCTCCAAATTGATTAGTGGATCGGGGGGTAATTCAACCCTTGAGGAGCTCCGCACAGACACAAGCTCCCTGCTCACCCCAGAAGAAGTCATCCATAATCCACACATCAGCCCTGTTACCTGCTAACTCCCTATCGCCGACCGATGAATTCCGTCGGTGCCGACTGTTGCTAAGGTGCTGTGTGTATTCTCTCCTCAGTAATTAAAAGTAATTGGATGGCAAAGCCTGCTTCAAGAGGGGGATGAGTGGCCATGGTCATAGCAATTCAACAGTACTGCATCTGGCAAAATGGCAACAAAGAGGACTTATCAGCTAACTTCTGTTTGGCAGATTCAGAAGACAGGAGTCAATAGCCATCACTCGTTAGCTAACGATCAAGTCAGTTCTGGAAACAAGAAACTGAGCAACAGGGAGTCTGAAGCTTATTTTCAATGTCTTTACTCACACGTAGTGTTTATGTTTAGCAAAATTGCATATTGTGTCCTTGTTCTACGAATAGTGTGTAGAGCATATCTTGCATATAAACAGGAAAGTGTGAAATCATGCACTCTGGAATTATTACTCCACCAAGAAACATGGTGGAGTTATATGACGATTAGTGTTGGTTTGTCTGTCTGTCTGTTTGCAACATTTACTCAAAAACAGACCAAAAGATTTAGATCAGTGATGCGGCTAATAGTCTGGATCCATGGATTTGTTAAGGATTCCTGTATCATTACAAGCTAGCAGCACTGTAATAATGACAACAAGTGAACACTACGTCAGCTACTGACAATCACACGATTGCGATCCTACTACAAATCCACTGCTGCGGACTTATCGGAAATGATACAAGGAACAATTGATTAAATTGTGAGGGTGTTTCTGAGGCCTATCAATTCCCGCCGCCCGCTACATAGTTAGGTCACATGATTCGGTATCCGTACTTAACGTAAACATGCAGAACACACGCCTGTGCTCAGCGCACAGTCATTTTGTTTGTGGGTATATCTGCATTAAATGTCCACATTCTATGTTGCTGTGATTTCTGATCATCAGTAACTAACATAAAAATGCTGCATTTCTCCAAAAATATGCTGCATTTCTGACAATGCCATAAGGGAGAATAAACAGCTTTGGCAGAGTACAGCAGACTGCTTTTCTTTTTTCATACATTTGGTCCACCCAGTTCTGCTAACAGTCTTTGCAACGTCCTTGATCATCTATCTGAAAATGTGCATGATGTGGTCAAACGTCTTGGTGTTTTCCTGTAGTCCTCTTTAAATTTTAATCAACGCGTCAGCAGCAGTGTGATGGACAGCTTTTGTCAGCTCAGAACCATCGACAAACCAGAGTCAATTTTACAAGGACCTGAAAACTATTAGCAATGTTTTCATTAACTCTTAGCTGGACTACTGTAACTCTCTGTATGTGTCGTTGACACAGTCCAACTTGTCATGACTGCAGTTAGTTCAGAATGAAGCTGCCAGACTCTTAACAGTAGCAAATAAAAGACAGCACGTCACCTCGGTTCTGGCTCATTTGCCTTGGCTTCCAGTGAAGTGTTTTAAAATGTTACTGTTTGTTTTGAAAAGCCCTAATAGTTTAAACTTCACAATACATTTCCAATATGATGACATCATTTCTCCCCCTCTAGGTCATTGTGGTCATCCTCACTGTTGATCCTCAGTTTTCTTTTTTCATTCCCAGACTCTCCTGTTCCACATTAATTCTTGTTCTACCACTGGCACTTTCCAGTCTGCTGAAGGTTTCTTCCTATTGAAAGATGTTTCTTTCTCTTTACAATTACATAGAGCTTAATCTTTGGATTCATTGGGTTTTTCTGTATATTTTTTTAGTCAGGTAATTTCTAATATCAGGTAACATCAAATGTTCAATATTACATGTTCTTGTCTTTAATATTTGAGTAAGTTAAGCACATATGTATTAAATAGAACATTGCAGTTTCTCACCGTAACAATGAAAAATAATACTGTAGACTGTTGGCCTTAATATTTCAATTTGTGAAGTAAATAAAGATCTCATTTTTATACAGAAAAGCACTTTGACTCATTGTCTGTTGTTTAAAAGATGTTTCAAACAAAATGGTAACTTGACTTGGCTAAATATGATAATGTGCCAATGTTATTTCAAAAACTGGAAATGGAAAATGTTTCAGCAGACGTCAGTTTACAAATCCAGCAGGCACAGGACAATGTTAGGGTTGATATGGCCTTGTACATTTCTGCAGAATATTTATTCTGCATTAAGCAATGTTTAGGTCGCCATGGCAACAAATACAAAACTATCAAGGTCTTAGTTTTTTGTTTTATTTTAATAGCAATTTTTTAAAAAAAAACTTTAAAAAGTTAAAAAATTAAAGCAGGTCAATTTAACTGTTCACGCTTCCAAAACTGGTTGTAGTTTCTCTTTCAAAGGCACTTTATTACCGTAGTTTACAGACAGCTGGTATTTTTTTAGCAAGTACAACTCAAGAAATGCTTATGGTAATAGTAGAAAAAAAGGGGGGGCGGGAGGGATAAATAAATTGAGGTGCTCAGCTAACCCTGAAACCCCAAAATAATGAGCTTTATACTGTTTGCTGTGTATACCTTACAGTTTTGGGATAGGGTACAATTTAACACAACTAGCTATGTTTGCAAGTGACTCATTCACTAAACTAATTACTACTTCAAACCCAGTGGATATGATAAGCTGGTAAGTTCACATAGTTCATTTTAGTCACATATATTAAAGATTTCCAGGTTTTGACCCATTGTGATCGATGCTTAGCCTATTTCACTGTCAGCTCTGTTTGTATCAGTGGATATCCCATCAGGTCGTATATTTATTTGCTTATCATTACCAATGAATGAAGGGAACCTGTTTTGTGCCTCATGAAATCATGTTTGCTGTGCTTTTGCCTCCACTGAAGAGAGCAGAGGTATTAACAGACGGAGCTAGTCTGGGCTTCTGTACTTTTCATTATCTTCTGATTTACACACGTCTCTCTGCATTAGCGTTACGGTACTCGTGCATAACAAGCACAAATTACTGACTCCCAAACAACGACGGGCTTGGAGGACAGAGAGAAGCAGGGAGGGATATGAGTGTGTGTGTGTGTTCATCTGTGTGTGTGGCTGTTATTAAAAAGCAATGTCACAGCTTCTGGCTATTGTAGGGAGATAGCATGACTGTAAAGGTAGATGTTGCAGCAGGCGATTTGGGGTGCTTAATGACCCAGGAGTTGCATGATTAATGGAAGGGTTTACACGATATTTCTCCAACTTCGGGGCTGAGTGCGAGTGGAGAGCCTGAGCATGTCATCTTTTAAGAGTCGCCCGCTCAAGGTCGGTCGAGGCTGGAAGATAGCCCACAGAGACGACAGGGCTATTAGTGGAGTTTCTGTTCCATCCTGGACCACTCACACGCACACCTATGCAGCGAGGTGCATGCACATACATAAACACACACACACACATGCCCATGTGCACAGCCCAGTCCAAATACACACATCCGTGCACACACACATTTACACTAGGGACCACCCCAGCATTGCAGGGACCGCTGGGATTGCTGTAACCTGCTTTGAGGAAGCAGAACTCATATCCCTTGTTAGGCGCTGAGAGCCAGAGGATGATCAAGTGCAGGTAGGATCAGATTGAGCAGTATCCAGGCCTTCCTCGCTCATTTACCTTACTGCTATGAGACGCCCCATATAACACAAACACAACCATACTTTCACACACTTTCACTCAACCCCTGCTCTTGTTCTTTCTTCCGCTTTCTCAGTCCTTAATGCTGCTTTAATGATGCAGAATTTTCTATTTTTCTTCTTAATCAAGACACCTGGTTCAAATGCTTCAAAAATCCAGCTCTTTAAAGAGAAACATTTGACAGCACCACTGTTAAATGGATTAAATGACACTGATCCAAAACCTTTTCATGAAGCAGCAGCAGAGGAAAGTGAAATAATCAGAGTAATTGATACTTGCAAACTTCGTATTTTTGAAAGTTTCCTTGTCTTTCAGGTCTCCCAAAAAGTAGTTTAACACCTTTTCTGAAACCATTGAAGCAATTATGATTGGGCAAGGAGGGTGATTACAAATGCAAATTCTCAATAAATGCCTGGTAGGTTTGTTGAAAGGTTCTCCACAGATATTAAAAAAATCAGCCTTGTGTAGCATGATTACATTTTAAAGCAGTCAGGAATGAAAAATTCATAGCTTATTCAAGCAAACAAAAATAACCTCCGAGTGTGAGCCCACGGGGTATTGGGCTATGAGGAAATGCAGATTTTATACTAATATGATTGAGACTAGTCAAAGAGCATTTTTGTGGTACTATTACACAAAATTACTTCATGTAGATGAACATAATTATACTCATATAAATTAGCATACGTAGGTGATACTAAATGAATGGGATGTTAACATGCAAAACATTTTTTTGCTGTGTCCTTTTTCTGTTTTGGTTTGAGTGTTTAAAGGTGAAATCAGCATAAGGAATAAGTGTCTTTTCATGTTTTTCAATTTGCTGTAGACATTTGATGATGCGATTGATGTCAAGTAAAACGTCAAGTTTGACTTAAGTAGTTGTCTCTTGTTATCTTTAGTGAGCTGGACCAAACTCTGGACCAGTTCATGAACATTAATGTTTAAAATCCAAAATGTGCATTCTTGTTCTTGTTGATACAAATTACATCTTTTAGGTTGAGGTAACTGTTACTTTTAAGTTCTGTTTCAACTAAAAACCCAATGAGAAGTTGTTGTTTTTTTTTTGTTTTTTTTTTATAAAAGTTTGTTAATCGAGTTTTTAAAAAAATCTATATGCCCTGTAGTTCATTTGATAAATTGTGTGTGTGTGTGTGTGTGTGTGTGTGTGCGTGTGCGTGTGCGTGTGTGTGTGTGCGTGCGTGCGTGTGTGTGAGTGCCTGTACAAAAATAAGTCTGACCTTTGGCATAATGTTGGGAAAGAAGCTAATGATTCTCAGCAGGGAACCCAGAGTGTTGATCAAGACTTCCTCTCACTTTGAGCATAATCACATCTCCGCTCAGATGGAAATTAGCCAGAATGAGGCAGTGAACTGTAACAAGCTGATTTAATTGACAAGCTGAACTCGGGAGTGAGCAAAACTGCAGTAAACTAAGTGTCAGTAACAACACGAACCGCTGCCAAAAAGCAAATCATCTTCCCCGTCCACTCGCCGGTCAGAGCCCCCACAGAGGGAACCCTGTGATGGCTCCTTCTGGTGGTCTGCAACTACTGAAAAAACCTACTTGATGTGCAGTGCTCTTGAAATGCTTAAAATTTTTAGAATAGAATAGAATAGAATGTGCTTTATTGTCATTATACAATGTATAACGAGATTGGAGAGCTTCTCCTTTTCAGTGCAAAAGAAATCTTAAAGATGGTGCAAACAGTCTCTATTTACAAATATACAGTATAATTTTGACATGCTTAGTAGAAGACATTGTCAGCACAACTGTTCCATGTAAAACAATGAGAGACTTTTAATATAGTTTTAACAGATCATCTCAGTCAAATCATTACCTCACCATGATGATGTTATGAATAAGTTATGTTTTTTGCAGTGCTTACAGAAGTACCAAGAAAAGCACTCAGGGAGTGCAGTACTCCGTCAAGGCTGCTCAGTCGTATGATTTCGGACGGATAACTCCCAATAAGTTCATAGCAGTCGATTTGTAGTAGAATCGCAATCAAGTGATCGTCAACAGGCAGATGATGCAGCGTTCACTTGTTGTCATAGTTACAGTGACGCCGTGCTGCTATGTCACAGTGATACAGAAATCTGTGGATCCAGACTATAAGTCGCAACACTGCCAGACTCTAATGAGGTGGTCCTTGTGTCATTTCTGACCTTCCCTGAAAATTTCATCCAGATCCATTAGTCTATTTTTGAGTAATGTTGTGCACGCAGAGACAGACAGATTCACAGGTTAACAGAAGGACAAACGTACGCCGATCATCACATAACTCTGCCGCATTCCTTGGTGGAGTAACTATCTAAAGCTAACTATTAGAACTGCCATACCTGTCACTGGTATTACCATAATCGTGACTCTTCATTACTAGAATTCTAGATATTTTTTCTTCTGAGTTGGGTCCTGAGGTGAATCATAAATGGCTACTTTTGAGGATTCTTTAACACACTGTGGACCAATTCAACACTGAACAGTTTAAAGCGAGAACACAGTGTCAGACGTCCATCCTGTACTATTCAGACAGTCTAAATGGACACGTCTGGAAGAAGAAATTGAATAAAATGATAAATCGGCGGAGCAAGGAAGCCGTGTGGAGAAAAAACTTCTAATTCCTCGCAGTATTGAATGTTCTGAATTCTGTTTTGCAGTCTTCTTAGCTGGACGACCACTTTTAAGGCAACCTTTTGTTCCAAAAAAGCTGTTCTTACACAACTAAATTTCACTCTTAGCCATGTTTTGAGGAAAAGAGGATCTTCTTTTTTGTGCATGACACTACATTTCAAATCAGTATATCTTCGCTCGTCACCTGGGTAATGCAGAAAATGGAGGAGAAGCTTCCAACATACTGTGAAAGAGTGTATTTTACCCAAAGATATCTCCCTAAAACTCACCACTTTGTGACTCATTCCAGAACTGGAGGACATTTGATGTCCCATCCATCAAATTTCAAATGATCCATGTACAGAATACTAAAATCTGAAGTTGTTATGTAAATGTCGTTGTCCTGAGACCAAATCTTAAAAAAAAACTAGGAGAAAAGAATGGAAGCATCTGTAGCCAGAAGAAGAAACTACAAGTCTGGATGGACACATTGTGAAGTCTCAACTAGATAGGTGTCCTGAGCAAAACAAAGACACTTTTAACATCAGTCTTACATGTACTTATTCTATGTAATTACTCCGCCAAGTAACACGGCAGAGTTATGTGACGATCGGCGTACGTTTGTCCGTCTGTTTGTCTGTTTGTCTGTTAGCAACATTACTCAAAAATGGACAAGTGGATTTGAATGAAATTTTCAGGGAAGGTCAGAAATGACACAGGGACCAAGTGATTAGATTTTGGCAGTGATGCAGCTTATAGTTTGGATCCACAGATTTGTTAATGATTTCTGCATCATTGTGAGATACTTATACTGTAATTATGACTACAAGCGAACGCTACATCATCTGCCTGCTGACGATCACATGATTGCGATCCTACTACAAATCGACCGTTGCAAACATATCGGGACTTATCCATCCGAAATGATACAAGGAGCAATTGATTAAACTGTGGGGGTGTTTCCGAGTCCCATCAATTCCTGCTGCCTGCTACATATTTATGTTGCACAATTTGGTATCCGTACATAATGTGCACATGCATAACACACTAACTCTGGGCTGATCTAAACACTCTTAGATGACATGTATCCAATTTAGTTTCATTGATTGAATTTGTCCTGGAAATACTGCCAAAACAAACACAGAATCAGTGGTGAGCTTTATATTTTTCAATTTTTCATACTCTCTATTGCAATTCTGTCTTCCCCCAGTGAAGAACAAAAATAACTGCTTGTTTATAACATGACAGTGGACACAATGTCTCCTTGAAAATATTTTGTAAGCTTAAGGTAGGATCTTGTTTCCTCTAAATCCCATATTCCTTAAACAGAACAGCTTCCAGAGATGAGATTCTTCAATAAGTTGACCAAAGGAGCCTCTTCAGACTGAAACTCTCTATGTGAGAAGACCTGAGATCTCTATTTTTGATTTTTGTTGTGTAACATCTAAAACACAATAAGAAGAATCAGCCTGTAATGCAAGTAATGCATTGTAATGCATCACATAAATAAATGATGACCTGAGAGCTTACAAATGATTTTACTTCCACAGACTCCCAGTTTGCAAACTCCTCCTCACTCCAGTTAGCTTTTATCAACATTTTCCGAGAGATTCACAATCTTTTTTCCAACCTCTAACCCTAACCCTAACCCTAAACTATGAATGTTTAAACAATATGCTCAGTGTGGGCATATTTCTGGCAGACACTAGAGCTGTTTGCCATCTTAAATCAAAGGAACATACCAGTTTGCCATTACTTTGAGTTAATCTGTTTGATGTTGCCGTTCTTTAGGTCTTTTGTAAAGGTCTTTCAATGACGTGTATGATGTTCACCAAAACTGTATCAGTCGTCTAGCCTGACTACCTCTTCTTTTCCCTCTAATATTATTCACCAAGCTTGCATGTTCTTGCGTGTTGTGGGTGGAAGTGAGAGCACCTGGAGCGAACTCACACAGAGATACAGGGAAAACATACTCCACACAGAAAGGCTCCAGGCGGCCTACGGGTTTAAACCTTTTGGCAACTGTGCTAACAAATAAAACTAAAGCACAGCGTAACCTCTTTCTAATTTAGAGGCATGCAAGCATTTTTTACAGCAGCACCATATGAACACAGTCATTTTAACCTTCCCCGTGGGCATCAATAAAATTTCATTTTATATCTTAAATTCAAGTGCAGAGCATAGTATGGTACCAGGTGCCAGGTATATTTTTAGAATTTAGCTGGATACTTTAGTTTCTCTCAGCCAGGAAGAAGACCTCTCCTGTGGCAATTTTCCATATTACATAAATAACTGTGAGAATCATGCATGGCTCTCTACACTGTGGCATTACTCAGCCATGCTGGAGGCAGATCCTGTTAATTTTAATGCACACCAGCCTGCAACCAGCAGCTCAATCTACTCAGGAGAAAATTACAAAGCCCAATCAATACAAATGTGTCCTACAAAGTTAAATACCAGCTCGCCTGATAAACAGCCACTTCTCCCTGTCATACTGCACAGAGGCAATCTGGCACCACAAATTGCTTTAGAGGGACAGCAGAGGGAAGCGAGGCGTCATGGCAGGAAAATTAGGAACATTCGTCCACTTTTTTTTTGAAATTGTAGCACTTAAGAGTTTTCCTGTCTGGCTCATATGCTACTGTTGCTCATTTTGTAGCAGTGGGTCACCTAGGATATTTGGTGGCTTAATTTGGTGACTGATGACACACAACTCTTTTACATTATGCTGCAAAAACGTAGTTACAGAACTTTTCCGGCTTTTGGAAAGTGTGATGATGCTTCCTCTGTCCTGTGTCCTCTGAACTATGAGCAGTAACTCAGACAGAACCTGAACAGTGGGCCGAATGTTTAGAGAAGCAATCCCCATTTTGTGAGAATTCACCCTTTATCGTTAGCATCTTATAGCTCATTTGTGAAAGAGGTCAGTCTGGTGGGCCATTTGAACAGACGACTCTGAAAAAAAGAGACAAGAAATGATCGAGGTCAATTCTTTGTCTGAGCAAGGAGGCCTTGCAGCGAAACAAGCTCTGTAAATTCTAAAGATCAGTTCTCTACTTTAACTCTGTTCTTTTAGTGAAGATGAACCAGATGCTTACTCACACTGTCAGGTCATCTCACATCAGAGAGCTTAGAGCAAACCAGCACATTCAGTTCACTGTGTAAGCACATAAATGACAGACTTAGCCTACTTTACAATAGAAGAAATGAACAGCATTAATTACAATTCAAAGTTCTGCTGGGAAAGCTTTGGTCCTGACATTCGTGTGGATGTTACTGTGTGTCTTTTCCAGGACAACAATAGGCCCGACTACACACCAAAAACTGTTCAGGAATGGCTCGAGGAGCACTGCAAAGAACCCAAAGTGCTGACCCAATGTTTAAACTCCCCAACTTTAAACTTATTGTTGTGGTTTATTGTTACCAATTCTATATCTTAATTCCATTCCTATATAACTAAACTGCTATTCTGATTAAGTTGTGCTGACAATGTAATCGCTGGCAGAATTGATTCAGAGGTGAAGTTCTGTCGATCAGTGAAGTGCCACGTTTATGAATAACATCCGTTTTCAGGAGGCATACAAAACGCACCACCCTTACACCTGAAACTGGGGTTTTTCAACCATCCAAAGAACTCAGCATTTTGGTCGTTGCATTAACATAACAGTGAGTTAAGTTTTCCTGACATCTCAGATGTAAATTAATCCCATCTTAAATGTTAAAAAAAATCAAAAAACAGATGGACTCAGAGAACATGCGTCCAGGACTGAGAGGCTAGTTAGCTAGTCTACGAAATGACTCACACACCGTGTTTGTCTGTATGTCTGTTAATCATTTGCAAACCAGTAAGCTCGCAATTTGCAAAAGAAACAAAATGTCTAAAAGAGTTTGAATATTTAAAAATGTTATTTGTTTTGGGAACTCAGGCATAATGGGCTTTATAGAAAAAGGACATTATGTGTCTAAAGGCAGAATTTTGCAGCCAGATGTGACTCCTAACCACAAACAATGAATACTCACGTTTCCTATATGATGCTAGATGATTAGGTCTGACTAGAAGTCAGCATTCCAATTCAGAGAAGTTCTTCAGTGGACAAACATGCCCTAATGGATCTCAATTTGTGCAAAATTACTCCACAGAACTTGCACAGGCTTATTTGTTCCTGGTGTCCTTTTTTGGAGTCTGTGTTTGTAGCTCGGTGTGACAGAATGTGATGTTATTAAATTTGCATTGATTTTTTTCCCCTTGTGTTCTTCTTTCTCTCTTTTTATGTGGGTGGGAGGTATTGAAATATATCATTAAGGAGCATCAAAATTGGATCTGTTCAGTGCTTCCTGTGGAGAGCACAAATATCCCTTAAACTTCTCTTGTAATATAAGTGGATTTTTCACTCAGATACAGGTGGAGGATGGATGAAAGAGACTACACTTTGTGAGCAGAACCAAAATTAGTTGTGCTAAATGTGTCAGTATTGGTTTAAAAGTGTTTCAGAGTGAGGCAATATCTCAGAGAGTCCGTAGCCCCCAGCTGAAAAATAAATGGCATCTCCACAGTGTTCGGGGCTTTTCACTGTTGATTCCTGAGGGGCAGAAGGAGGAGCTGAGGGTTTAATGTGCATCAGGGCCACAACTGTGAAAGCATCAATAGTGCCAGAGCAGTAAAGCACCCCCGAGTGTGAGATTCTGTGGGAAGAACCTTCCTCCTCCAAGGAGATGTCTTGGCCTCTTGTCAGTACCCTCTTTCATGCAGCCTCTTCAAGGTGGGACTATTGGAGGGCCGCTGCTGCTGCGTATTGAAACCGGCAGCAGTGTAGAATCCTGTCAACGTCTGTGTGAAAGACAGAGTCGGCATGGCAGAACATGGCAAACTAGACACCAGTGCTGTTGTATTACATGTCCTGCCTTTGATTTTGGCATATGGCATGAAAGCACACATTTTGGTTCAGTCTCAGCAAGCAAAGATGAGCAAAGGCAGTGCAATGACGACGTCTTCTTAGCAACATTATAATGCAGTCTCTGTGTAAGAAGGGCTTCCTTTTCTCTCGTCTGGGTTTGGGACCCTCAATGGTGGCCCAAGTCCCAGTAGGGACAATGCTGGGCTTAAGTAAGTCAGTAAATAAGGGTGTGAGATTGGCACTATTGAGTAGTCTCTGAAGAAAACATCCTCATTTCTCAGTCTGTCTCTTAATTCAACCAGTCAAAAATCCTATTTTGTTCAGTAATCTTTCCTGCGAGAGACACGCAGAGACACACTGACATCTTGGACACTGCACCACAAAATATATCTCGGCACGTCAGTCAAGTTAAATGTTTAATTTGCAAAGGAAGTAAAAAGCACTCCACAAATCTTATTGAAACAGCTTTTGAGGTTGGTCAGATGTGTGTGTTCCAGACTGTGGTGGGAGAGCATCTTGACAGAGGTGAAATACACTGCTGAGTATTGGAGTATTGATCGGAGACCACGTGATTCAACTTCTCTCCCTGCGGACTCTGCTCCCTCATCGTCTGTTTCCTCCCAATCGATTGGCTGGTGCAGGCAGGCTCGACCTGCACAGCAACATGGTCAACCAGACGCCTGCTGCAGAGAAGTCTTCCCACTTAGCCTTTGACCCTAATTGGTATGCCTCTGGGTTTATGGTCAATCGTTTGTGCTTTGATTGGGTATCTTTTCAGTGCAAACGGAGGCTATAATTTGTCAAATGCTGTTTTGCAAGTGCTGCTAATATCAGTCAGATTACTTTGATACTTTAATATCACTCTGAAAAACAGTTGGAGAGCTATGAATGTAATAGCTTTATCTATAGTGTCTGCTGTGTTAATTGTTATTGGTTTATAGATCCTATGTGATACAAAACTTCTGTAAGAATCAATAAACTGTTGTTGGATTTCATAAATTTATCATGAAACCTAATGAACATTTAGTTTGTTTTGGTGTTATTGATTGCAATGCAATAAAGCTAAAACTCTTTATTGATCACAGAAGCTAAAAAATAAATTTCTCGAGGCCGTGCTCACCACACTGATCAGTGCTTTTATATAGGCTGAGTCGACAAACACCTCAAATGTGTAACACATGCAATGCATAAGGATTAGAGGTTAACTAGCAACATTATTTTTTAAACTGTTAATTTTGGAATGGAACTCCTGTTCCTCTTAGGCTTTTTGATTTGTAGAAAAGTCAAACATCTTCTCCTTAAGTCCAAATGTGAAGTACTTCAATTATAGTTTAAAGCAAAATACTGTAATTTTTATTTCACTATATCTAGTTGAGAGCTTCAATTATTTTACAAATTAAGATTTTACATATAACACTTGATGCATAAAGTTACAATCTACATAACAGTAACAATTTGATGATTGTTTATGGATTTGTTTTATTCAAAAAATCCAATCACTTTATGATTCCAGCTTCTTTGAACACCATGCTTGATTGGAAAAGTCGTGAAACTATCCATTTAGACCATAAACTCCTCAGGAAAATGTTTACTGACAATAAATCAACTGAGAAATAGAATGTTTTGTCTTGTACACAATCAGACTTCTTTTTCATAACCAAATGAGTCGCCCCCTGCTGACCGTTGGAAAAAAATACAGCTTTGAGTCATTTCCACACTGGCTTTGCTTTTTAGACCCAGAGGCTAGGTCCATCTTTTATATACAGTCTATGATCCTTGTCCACTGGGTGCCAGAGGCTAGCAGGGTCAGCAAGATTTCTTCTACAGCAAACTGACATACAAAGTGCAACATGGACAGACATTTGACAGGCATCCAAAAGGGCGCTTGGCAGAAATAGTCTGGGGAAATCTTGAGATAAGACCTGGAGCTGCTTTGACCTAAGAGACTTGCTATAGTTATATGCCATATTCCATAGTTAAGTTTCCATGTTCCTAGTTCCCAGCAGTTATTTTAGTGAGTGCACTGTTTTCAGCCTAAGTAACACCCAGGTTATTACCAAACAAATACATCCTCTAATTGATTTCTTTACGTTGTTGTAGCCTGATGCTTTTCTTGGGAAAACATTAATCAGCGCTCCGCATAACCACGTTTGTCAAGCGGCACAACTACAGAATAATCCTCAATGGGCATTTGCATTCCATCTGATGCCCATTCAAGTGCTGATCCTTGTTTAATTTGCTTCCTAGCTTTATCTGAAGCAGCAGAGATAATACAAACATTTTTCTCCTTGTTAATTGAAATCCTGATTAATTAACAGACTACCTCACTCTTAGTGTGATTTAGTTTAATGTCAGGCAGTACAAGTCATAGAGAAAGCAGCACAAAGCAGTCTGAAACAATAAAACATGGATCGTTGTCATTTTTAAACCATTTTCTGTGCCGCATGTTCCAACTACTGTAAAACAAATAAGAATGCATCTGTTGTATTCACTTACCCAGTGGGAGAGAGAAACATGTCTGACTAATATTGAGTCTAAAGGGTATCAGGCTCTGTGAGTCGGACTACCAACAAAGTTAGTTGCTGCAGGATACTTTTTCAAGTGTCATTATTTCCTTGGACCAGTGAAACTAGATGTGAACCTATTTTCTCCGAGATTGTAGAACCTCCTGGATGTTCCGGTTGGGAGGAACTGTCCACTTCATTTACTCCTTCCATTTGTTAAGGATTTTATGAAAGTCACGCACCATCTGCATGGTGAAAACACTTCTGGAAACTTCTCTTAGGAGTGTGTTTGCTCCTGCAAAACATTCACTGCCTGAGTTGTTAAATGAGGAGTTTTACTGTGGTTCTCAGTCGGCTGTGTGACCTCTGTTGGGTTTTTACCTTCGTGGCCAAAGTTAACTTGTGTTCTTGGTCATATTAAAATGCATGCAGTGGGGATGTAGGTTGGGAGATGGGCATGGCCTGCAGTTTCTCTCACTAGAGTCTAAGAATGCTGTCACACTCTGTGGTTCAGCTCTCACTAAGACATCAGCTGCCAGTGCTGGAGGCCTTCATCTGCTCCCTCTGGACTCAATTTGTGCATCATTTTGTTTTTAGACACACACACGCCTAAAGATTTGAGCATCCGGAGAAGACACATGTACCTAGTTATTCCAAACACCTCTGCTGTTCGTGGATCAGTGTCAGTCTGTCTGTCTGTGAATAATCAGAAAAGAAAAGACAGACTCATGAATAAATGACCATCGGTACTTGTTGATAATAGAATTAGTAGTATGAAGTAAGTAATATCCTATTAAAATGTTAAAAACCCTGTGTTGAAATTGAGTTAGCAATTTGGTACAATTTATGCAGAGTCATTAAAATGGTGATGGTATTTGAACTGACCTAATTTATCAAGTACAATGGCTTCACAAGGAAATGAATTTTTTACCTTTTGCTGACAAGACAGTTAAACATTAGGTGCAGCAGTAAAGGCAACTCAGCTTGCACTTCAGTTCTGATGATGTTTAACTGAGTCATTTTAACCTCTGTGTTCCAGCGTCCAGTGTCATCTTATGTGTGAGCAGACAGAACCACGTGAAGGTGTGGAATGTTGGAAAGCCGTCAGGTTCCCAACATCCGTCACAGGTCATCTTCTCAGCAATTCACACACTAAATCAAATGACTCCGACAGCTATCACATGAGACCTGACATGTGACCTCAGCAGCTCACAGCTGATATAAGACTCCCTCAGGTGAAAATCAAGTTTTTTACTCTGTTAACACATCCATGTGGTGTTTCTTAAATGCAACACCCTATGGCTGATCATTTCCACTTTGAAACTGCAGTATAACAATGACTGTCTGAAATACATGAATTCCGACTTAAGGGCTTTCATGTGTACCAGACCTAAGGATCCTATCTTGTCACTTTGCATTTCTTCAGAATCAGTTTCTGGTTTAAACAGGTATGGCTGGATTACTCCAGTATTAATTCATGCTTTTGTGTAGTGAGGAGTAGATTCACAGTGTCTAAGCAGAGTTGGAATTGAGCTGGTGTGCTCGGGCTACTGCAAATGGGGAGGGGTAGTTGGAGAGAGGGGCAGGGACTATACGCTTACTTGAATTTCCCTTGGGATTAATAAAGTATCTATCTATCTATCTATCTATCTATCTATCTATCTATCTATCTATCTATCTATCTATCTATCTATCTATCTATCTATCTATCTATCTATCTATCTATCTATCTATCTATCTATCTATCTATCTTAGATCATTCTGCTTTCTAGAGGTAGGGTTACATCTAAGTCATTTTAAGGCACGGATTGATTATTTTCATGGAAAAAAAATTCCAGATATAAAACTTTGATGCACAGAGATGAGTTTTTATACCTTTAATCAATGACCAGAGAGGAAATTAAAGATGGGAAGCAACCACAGTAGTTAGCAAAGGTACTCCTTAGATATCTAATGACTACAAGCAAACCGTTGTACATCACCATGTGCCGCAGTGACTGAACACTCCACAGCAGCTCTTAAGGAGGTTAAGACTATTGTGTTTGTCTCTTTCTTTGTTCACAAGTAGGATGGCTGAAAACTAATCAGCATAGCAGGTGTTAATCAAACACCAAGAAGAGTCTGATTTAAATACTTTCGGCACTTGCAATTTGGATAACAAGAACAAAATCGTAGGCCAGGTCCTGACTACACAGTAGTTTTGTGTTTTGTCTGATCACTGTGTCAGATTAGATAACTATGCAGCCATAAATTCTTGCTGCAATTGGTCACAAGCAGCAACCTCTAGTGCTGAAAAATGAAGTAAACATGGAAGTGCCAAAAACTGCAATACTGGTGGTGAATTATTTTATATGACTCACCAATCTCAATTGTCTTGATGATTAAAGTTATGCAACAATAAGGGTGGGCTGCACGGTGGCATGGTGGTTAGCACTCTTGCCTTGCAGCTACAAGATCCCCGGTTCGCGTCCCCTGTGCATGCATGGGTTTTCTCTGGGTACTCCGCCTTCCTCCCACAGTCCAAAAATATGCTAAGGTTAATTGTTTAAAATAAATTGCCCGTAGGTGTGAATGCAAGTATGATTGTTCATCTGTACATGTAGCCCTGCGACAGACTGGTGACCTGTCCAGGGTGTCCCCTGCCTTCTCCCCAAGTCAGCTGGGATAGACTCCAGCCCCCCCCCCCCCCCCCCCCCCCCCCCCCCCCCCCCGTGCCCCTAATGAGGATTAAGCAGTGTGTAGATAATGGATGGATGGCTCAATAAGGGCACCATTACTGGTATCATCACAGGACAGTTCATAGCCCAGAGATGTTTGCATGGCTTGCCTCAGATCCACTCCCAGTTCACTTTTTTGTTCATGTTTGAATTAGTCTGGAGTTAGGAGAAGTTAGGCACCGCCAAAATTTTGAAGTCCAAGGACACCTAACTTCAAAACCACTTTTTAGGAAACTTATTGGTGACGTCAGAAGATTCATTCCTCTTTATATAGAGTGTGTGGCAGGACATCAAAAGTGTGTGTGTGTGTGTGTGTGTGTGCGTGTGTGTGTGTGTGTGTGTGTGTGTGTGCGTGTGTGTGTGTGTGTGCGTGTGTGCGTGGGCAAATTAGAGTTACCAATTAACCTCAGCATGTTTCTGTACTGTGGGAGGAAGCCAGAGTACCTGGAGAAAGCCCATGCATGCACAGGGAGAACATGCAAACTACATGCAGAAAGATCCCGGGAAAGCCAGGACACGAACCAGAGATCTTCTAGCTGCAAGGCGAAAGTGCTAACCACCAAGTCAATGCGCAGCCCTCAACAAGTCATGAGTTGCAGTTTTTCACAATCTTCATGACTGGGTAGAAGGAGTCAAGGATGTGCTAAACAAACAATGATGTGAATGATACTGGCTGTCTTGTTTCAGAAAGAACAAAAAAGAAATCAAAAAGTTACTGTTGCAAGGGTCACACCAGGTAGACAATAAGGATTATCTGTTATGTAGACATTCACTTTGCAGGAGTGCTTTGGGCTCCAGTTCGGTGTCACAGAACACATGTGGCTATTGTCAAACATGGAGAGAAGCTATATGAAATAAAATGGTGCAGGTTTTTGATGCCAACGCTCTACATCTTCAGGGTGTTAACATGACAAATTTGACACCGTCATTACTCTCTGTATAGCTAGGACTATAACAATACAATGAATTTCAATGACCTTATTCATTAGTCTCAGACAGCAGCTCTGAAAGTCAACATGATTTTCTATGACCAAATTTGTCTTGATGCAAATGGAAATCCAGTTTTAAAGCATGTATCTAAAGCCTCAGCTTAGTTTTACATTGAGTTGTCTCTGCTTTATTTCTGTTATTCATGTTTGTGTCTGTTTTTCTATGCACACCGTGCCCCCATGACCTTTTTCTGAAATGAGACATCAGATAGACCTTCCATCAGTCTTTAAAGCCAATGCTAATACCCACAAAGGTTGCACTGCGCAATGCTCATGCCTTGACTTAGCAGCAGGGCTCAACATTGACACTGACAGAGCCTTCGTCTGCCTTCAGAGCTGTCAAACTATGTCACGTCTCCTGCTGCCATTTCTCACTACACACCACTCCTTATTTTTTACGCTCGAGCTCAGCAGGATCTCAGCTTTGTGATCTCTTATTTGAGGCTGGAGGTCTCTCTCTGCAGCACTCTGCACACATAGCTGCAGGGCTGCCATATTACGTCAACACAGCAGGATATGAGAGGCGTCACTACCGAGGAGAGAACAGCGGCATCAAAATCAGGTGTTGACGAAAGGTGTCAGGGGTAGTCGCTATTGTTCGAGAGCAAACACTCTGATCCCTATGCTGAAATATGAAGTTCTAAAATGTCACAAGTCATAAGTAGCAGCCTGTTGTTATACATAGTTGGTTTATATGACTGTGACAAGTTAGATACAGTGAGTCCAGTAAATGATTCGACAGGGATTTAGATTTGTAGAGGCTTGCTGTGGTTTGCAGTATGACAAGCCCAGTGACCTGGTGTCATGACAGCAAGAGAGCAACACCACTTCCCCCAGACTAACAATCATATGATTAATTGCAATAGCAAAAGAAAATACAATAGTGCGGCGCGTCTCATTAACCGAGGAATGCCCCATCATAACGAGTAATTAATGCAAACAACAAGGCAGCACTGATTGGCTGCCCAGTAAGGCTTCATGCATCACAGCGCATGGCAGTGAACATTTTCAAGTAATGATTCAGATTCATTACCCGTCATGATGTATTTTTTGACAGCAGTGGCAGATTGAATCTACTCTCCGTGTGCAGTTTGGTGTCTGTGCACCGTTTGACATGACAGTCTCTCACCTGTGCCGTTCCCAGTTGGGTTGATAGTGCAGAAACACACTATAGTTCAACAAGAAGAATGATGACGCTGGCAGGGCATTAACACAATACAGCCGGTTTTGCTGATGTGGTAGAAAATAGTGGAGCTGTAGTTTTGTCATCGTATTGTGTTTTTATCAAGTAGTTATGTGAATGAATGGAAACTGATTCTTGGCCAGTTGTTCTTGCACACAGATCTCCCTTAAAGAAAGTATTATTTTCCCTTTTTTTTCTTGACTTTTTTTTTTTACTCTCATTTTGTTATTTTTACAAACAAAAAAACAAACGGAACAACATACAGACAGAATAATAGCCTTCACAGTATAACACAATAAAAACCAAGCCGAGGTTCCAAGTGTCCAAGATTGTTGGTGTGAAACGTTGATCCTTTAAGTCTTTCTTTCTTGGTCTTCCATGGATTTATGGGTTGAAGTTCATTTGGCATCTGCAACTTCCAAGACTTATAGCCCTGCATTCTCATACAGTTCAAACGTGATCACACAGCTCAGCGATAATAACAACTGTGATCACCTGGTATTCAAATAAGATTTCCAGTTTTCCCAATGCTTTTCACATTTGTGGGTTGCAGGTCTCAGAGCAAAGGTCAGTCATTCCATAATGTATATTTTCTGAATTATTTCTATCCATTCTGTGGTTTTTGGGATATCTTACTCAGTCATTTTTTTGTTAAAGCTTTTTACTCCCTACTAGTATTATCTGTAGTAAATATCTTTCACGTTTTGTCAGTGAAAGCAAATTTCCGAAGTAAATTCCATCAAAGTTGAAATCTAATTTCAGATGTATTATTGATCTAATTTCTGCTATTACATATGCCCAGCACTGAGAGATGCTAGGGCATTCCCAATATATGTGAAAATGGCCAGCAGATGTATTTCCATGTCTTGACATGGTTTTTAAAACACAGTAATCATTGTTATACTCATGGCTCGACTGACCTCACATTAGAGCAAAAAGACTAGATGTTTTTATTTGTGTCGATGGCAATTTCAATCAGATTTATTTGGCAATGACAGTCACATGACTGCAGTAAAAGCTGTAAACAAACTGTAATCATATTGTTAACTTATCAAAGCTGAGGTAGGTAGAATAGTTTGGGTTTTTTTGGCATCATTTGGCTTTAATTTCATACTAGCATTTCAGAATATTCTAATACAAGCAGTCTGAAAGAACTTCTGGATCTTTTGACTTTTTATTTATCTTTACAAAATTTAGCCCGCGAGGAAAGATTCCAGCTAATCACAGGGCTTTTCACTAACATCAGGTGAAAGACTATAAAGAGCTACAAGGTCCACACTGGGCATAAAATGCAGTGATGCAGAGCATTAATCAAAGGACTCTCACTCAGGAGAGAGAGTTCAAATTCCATGTATATGAAGCCACAAGTCCACCCTGTCTCACAAATATTATGTTCCTTTGCAACTATTCACATTCTTATTTATTTTTGTGTAGCGTAACTTGTAGAAGTGGTAGAAACTACACTTTATGATTTAAATTGCTCTCATTAATTTAAGGGCACCATCCTCAGCTCGCCTGAGGAAAATCTCAATTTAAGGCAAGTCTCAAAGCGACTTTGATTAAAATGAAGTTGATTAGTCTCATTCTGAAAGTCGTACACTCTGATTTCATTGACCTCCAGTTCCCAAAACAAGGAAATCCACGGTAGAACCGATGATAATTATGCACAAACATTTATTAACTAATACTACAAACAAACCATAAACAACAATGGTATTGCAACATCAAACAGTGAATAAATGAATGAATAAATGTAGATAAACTAATGAACTGTGATCGTCACTGGAAGCAGTTGGTAGAAAAGTGATGAATTTAGAATTTGGAATTGGAAAACAAATTATAACTTGTAAATTCACCCGTTTAGCAGAAGGAAAGCGATACTTGCGTAGCCTTTGTGGTAGTGAGAGGAAGGCTGCTGCAGGATGTGGAGCTGTGATGATCTGCAGGATGAGATGTTCAGGAACGCAGAGACAAGAAGGAACTTTAGCAGGTTTGTGCTGCAAAAGTGTGCCAAAGTAAAAACATTAAGAGTCAAAGCTCATAGTTATCAAGAAAATATTCACGCTGTTGTAGATCTTAAATAATTCCTAAATCTAGTTGCATTCTTCTAAGAGTCAATTTTTCTAAGATCCTTTGTTACAAACCCATTCTGACAAGCCAAAGTTGAATTTTTCTAAAAGCCCAAGTTACATTCTTAAGGTCAAAAACAAAAACTGAACTAAACTCAAGAAAGCCCAAAAGAAAAGCTAACGCATTCCAGTGACTTTCCTCTATATAGAAATCTTTGGAGCCATATTCAGATCAGCATCTAACCAATCATGGATGTGTTCCTCCCAAGGGGTGATGTTGAGCTTCACTGTCCAGGAGAGGTCAGAGGCCAAATACCTTTAAAACTTACTCTTAGTTCATTTCTTAAATGTAGAAATCCAATTGTTCAATATTTATGGTGATCACAGATCTGAAATAACACCAAATAAGTGATTGAAATGACACCAATCACAATATGTTTATCTCATACAGTTCCTGAGATAATAATAAAATGTGTAAACATATGAATAAACTTACAAATTGTAGACTTTAGGCTACATGAAAGTAAACTTATAACATGGTTAAACATAAAAGCATATACATTCACTAATAATAAGAAAAAGAAGACATAGGGAGAATATATTGTTAGAGTAAAAAGTCTCTCTGTGTCTTTTATGGCTGTGGTCTGTGACAGAGAGAGAGGAGGGGGTGTTTGTGTATCATATGTGTGCTTCTTCCATAAATACTTCAGATTCCATGTGTTCTTCTTCCATCCTGGTCCTGATCAATCTGGTATCAGAGACTGGATCCAGATCGTCATTCCGATGATTGTGCATTTCTTTAATGTTCTGATTTAAAGTGTTCTATTCACTCCTGTGTAGAAAGTTCTGTGTGTCAGGTTGGGAGATCAGAAGGTCAGAAGGCCAATCCTGCAGAGGTGTGGTTTTCCTCATAGCTGACACTTTATGGCCTTTATCAGATTCCAGTGGAGGTAGGAGGCATCCTGTTGTCTCCAAAAGTCAGTGGTCCTTTATTCGTAAACATCTGATCAGCAGATGTTTCATCTGGAAGTGAATTTTTGGGTTAGCTGTCTTCTGAAATGTTGTCTTACCAAATTTATAGCTTTGGGGAAGGGTCTTTGGATCTTTGTGTGTTGCTTTGGAATGTTCTGCTCCTTAGTACGCTACATTTGAGACAAACATAATTTAATTTTGAAACATATACATATATTTTTTTATCAGGAAAAGCCTTCCAGTTTGAAAGAGCAACAGAATCGACAAAAGAAAAGCACTCAGAGAGCAAAGTACTCCGCCAAGGCTGCTCAGTCGTGTCATTCCCAACGGCTGAAATCTTTGTGTCAGAAATCACAGCATCATAGAATGTGGCCATTTATTATAGATATACCCACAAACAAAATGACTACCTGACACCCCCGCAATTTAATCAATTGTTCCTTGTATCATTGCAGTAAGTTTGCAGTGGTTGATTTATAGTAGGATTGCAATCATGTGATCGTCAGCAGGCAGCTGACGTAGTGTTCACTGACGTAGTGTAGTCATAGTTACAGGTGACGCAGTGCCGCTGTCTTGTTACGCAATGATACAGAAATCTTTAACAAATCTGTGGATCCAGACTATAAGCCACATCACTGCCTAATCACTTGGTCCTTGTGTCACTTCTGACTTTCCTTGAAAATTTCATCGAAATCCATTATTCCATTTTTTGAGTGTTGTTGCTAACAGAAAAACAGGCATAAAAACAGACGGACAATCATACGCCGATCCTTGGCGGAGTAATAATAGTTGGGAGGTAGGGGTGGAAACATAAATCACGAGAGCAGGGTCCATCATTTTTCAACTTAAATTTCATATTTTATTTTACAGCTAGTTTTTACTCATTGTTCAATTAGTTTAATATATCTACATATTTTGGTTTAGGGGAGCGTCCCAGTTTGGTTTACACTTTCACAATAACCACATATTAAGTTGAGGCACCAGAGCTATGTGGATAGTTTGAGGAAAGAAACACAACTGTGGTTCAAATATGATGATTTCATAGCATGTTTGACATGTCCCCCATTTTCAGGGGTAACCAGTAGAAGTTTTCCCATCTCATGTACGATTGGCTGACTGAAATGAAGCCAGAGAAGAATTTAGATTAATGGAAGATACAGTGATTGGAAATGTATTTGTGATATGTCACAGGTATAATCGGGCAGAAAATATGTTTCCCTCAAAACATGAATACTGTTTAGTTGTATAGAAATGTCGTTTTTGGGAATCAGGGTTTAATGAAGGAATATTGATTAGGCTGACAATTTTTGTGTGTTTGAAGGACATGCATATGCCTTTGATCACCTGGTGGAAGAAGCATAGGACAAAGAGGGACAATAGAAGTACAGGAGAAGGGTTGTATTTTTAAATTCTGGCTTTTTTAAAAAATTGTTGTTTTTAAGGTGTATTTTTTGCCCTTTCCAGATTTCTGTCTATTTGGAAAACATGTCAGCAAATAGTCATGTTTCTGGCTACATGATGAATTAACAGGCCAGCTGTCCTTTAGCTCTGGTTTGGTCTCCACCGACTGCAAAGAAAACGTGGCTTCTTGGCTGCTAGCTAGGTTATATTTGTATTAGGTTTTTGTGCTGTGCTATGTCCATAGCAGCTTTTCTTGATAGAAGCTGTTGAAATTGATGAGAACAGTGAGAGTGAACCAAAAGAGTAAATTTGTGCACTTGTCAAAAGCAAAACATTGATGTCAAAGACATTAAAGCTCTGTGGAGCTGTGACAAACTGCAGAGCTGGGCTATAATTAATCACTTTGATTCACACTTTTTACATTACAGTTCCAAGGATAATGTGCAATACCATTCAAAAGTTTGGGGTCACCCAGACACCTTCATGTTTTCCAAGAAAACTCACACTTATATTCATGTGCTAAAGTAATTACACAAGGATTTTCTAATCATCAATTAGCCTTTCAACACCATTAGCTAACACAATGTAGCATTAGAACACAGGAGTGATGGTTGCTGGAAATGTTCCTCTGTACTCCTATGTAGATATTCCAATAAAAATCAGCCGTTTCCAGCTAGAATAGTCATTTACCACATTAACAATGTCTAGACTGATTAATTTAATGTTGTCTTCATTAAAAAAAATGCCTTTCTTTCAAAAATAAGGACATTTCTAAGTGACCTCAAATTTTTGATCAGTAGTGTATAATATTGATTAGTGCAGCTTTCAGGTCTTCAAATTAGATTCCCACCAAATATTATTTAACATTGTGGAACTGCCCTACTTCGTGTTGTTGTTTGGGTGAATAAATCACAATAAATCAAATCAATACAATCTCCTGACATACAGGGACACTTTTGTGGGACACGTATATAGACTCACATGTTCTTTTCTTTTCATTTTAATGCAGATGTCAAAATTCCAGTGATTGATTGCAAAAAAATCCGCAATAAACATATTTTACAGTTGTACCTTAAACACTGCATGTTTTCATGCTGCAGCAGGGTGTTCCTGAGCTACTTGTTTTTGAGAGACAGAAAATAATGACTCAACTATAACATCTCAAACTTTATTTATACAGCACAAACATAACAAGCCCTTGGTGGCCTCACCAGTGATAATCTACAGCATTCGACTCTTCATTCCTCAGAATCCCTCTGGAATTCATTATGTGGGCTTTCATTGTTCTGTCAGGTTTGTAGGTAGAGAACTGAAAGGCTTATTGCCCAGGCAAACAATGGAAAACAGAAAAAAGTGATTCATTTGTTATTCTGTCTGCAGGTGAAAATTTTGACAGCTGTGCTGCAGAGAAATATTGATATGTTGTTGACAGAGTATATTAATTGGGAGATGTTTACCTGTGACCACTGAAAGCAAACCCACTCAAAGATACACAAAGCACACGTTGATCAGAAATGCTTAGGATTAAAAATTGTGTCTTGGATGGTTTTAACAATAATACCACCTCAGCTTTCCCATTAACAAACACAATAACTAATCAGCAGCTGCTTATCAGACATCACAGCTAATCACAGCTAATCGCCAATAAGATTTAACACCACTGAATCCCCTGCAGCGAACGGTGTGTCATTGAACCAGTTAGGCTAATCTCCCTTCCTATCTCACCTTTTCATTCCAAATAGAGTCATTTATTTTCCCTTGTTGTTGTAAAAGATTAATTGCACATTGGTCTCATTTTCTTTGAATTAAAGCACATCTTTCTAAGCCTCCACAGCGGACGGGCTGTGTTTGAGCAGTGAACTGGCCGTTATCTGACAACATGGGCAGGATAACTGTTGGAACAAAATAATACTCTTTGCACAAACAAACAAGGCAACAAACTAAACAGAATAGCAATGAATAAAGAAGAGAAGGGCATATTTGTTCAGACGCTGGCATAATCTGAGCGTCTGGTTCTGTGTGATATGTGATGATCCAGGAGACTAGCATATTTGTTTGTGTTGTCTTCTCATTTGCATGGAAATATGTGTGTTTTTCTCCCTAAAGAACATCTGAGGACATCATTAAATGTTGAAAGGCACAGGCATAAATTAAACATTACTGTTTCATGTTGCCTCAGTTTGTAAACTTTCTGAGAGATTTCTTATCACGGTCTCACATCTTAATTACACCCATGTACAAGCCACTTGGGTGTCTTTGCTCCACGAGGACTGAACACAGAGAGGATGGAAGTAAAAGTCACAGAAATGTTTGCCAACACTTGATTTGCATTACATATGCAGTGAAGAAGGAAAGTAGCATGCAGCTGAATGGAGAGAACAGTTAACAAGCAGCCTGATGATTTATTTATTGCTAATGAAGAAGAAATCAAAAATCCTCCTTGAATGTTATAAATCATAAATCATGATGCTCCCTCTGTGCTAGGACAGTCTAAGAATGTTTTGTAAGTGCTCAGTCACTTCACTGCATTTCTCATAGTGATTTACCAGTCATTATGAGAAATGCGACCACCAGATAGAATGCAGCGAAACTGGAACTTTCACTGTTCTTTTCCAGTGATTAGAAATAAAGGAAATAGCTAAAAAAAATCTGCCTTTTATCAGCAGTATGTCACATTTTCAGTCCATCTGCCAAGACCATGATGAGAATTCCAAAAAATGATCTAATGTCATCATCAGCTGAACGGACCACGTTCAGTAGCATCAGTATAACCAGTTCAAGGTTCCCTGAGCTAAAACAAGCCTGTGTCATTTCTAAATTTCAAAATAAGAGGTTGAATTTCTTTGTATTCACACCACATGGATACAATGTGTGCTTTGCAGCATGGATCCTATAAATTATGTTCCTATACAACTAAACCGTATTCTCAATTACACATTTATACAGATGTACGCTACCAGTCAAAAGTTTTAGAACGCCCCAATTTTTCCAGGTTTTTTATTAAAATTCAAGTAGTTCAAGTTCAATGAATAGCTTGAAATGGTACAAAGGTAAGTGGTAAACTACCACAGGTTAAGAAAAGGGTGCCCAAAACGGAAAAAATAATGTACATTTCCGAACGATGCAAAAAGGCCTTTTTCAGGGAACAAGAAATGGGTTAACAGCTTAAAGCTGTTCTGCAGCAATGGAGGTTAATCAAGCCTTGAAAGTTAGCTTGAAAGTTAGCTATCAGATCCTACAGGTGTCCCAACTTTTCTTGATTACTTAAAACCCCCTCTGTCTGCATAAGAGTAGTGTTGGAACACACTGTGGCACCATACCCTCCAGAGCATTATTTGAACAGTATTGTACTGCAGAAAGTAGTATGTTGCTATAAAAATGGCAAGGAAAAAGCAATTAACAATAAAAGACAGACAGACCATCAGAACACTTAAAAATGTAGGTGTTTCCAACAGAGAAATTGTAAACAAAGTCAAGGTGTCAGCGAGTAGAGTTTTCTTCACCATCAAAAGGCTCAGAAACTGGGGAGAAACTCTGACAGGAAGATGTCTGGAAAACCCAAAGCCACAACAGAATCAGAAGACAAATTTTTTAGTCAACAGCTTGGTGATAGGCGGCTCTCAGGACAACAGCTTCAAGCACAGCTTAATAAGTAGTAAGCAAGTCTTAGTTTCAACTGTGAAGAGAAGACTTCAAGTTCCACGTTTGACACGTGGAGTTGCAGCAAGAAAGTCATTGCTAAGATGTCAGAATAAGAAAAAGAGGCTGGCCTGGGCCATGAAATGCAGCCAATGGACTACTGGAGACTGGAAGAAGGTATTATGGACTCATGAATCCAAATTTTAAATCTTTGGTTCATTATGCAGGATTTTTAACACTGTTGAGTAGGTGAAAGGATGGTTCCTCAGTTTGTGACATCAACTGTCAAACATGGAGGAGAAAGTGTGATGGTCTGGGGCTGTTTTGCTGGATCCAGGGTCGGTGACTTATACAGAGTGAGAGATACTCTGAGCCAAAACATCTACCACAGCATTCTGCAGCACCATGCAGTACCCTCAGGTATGTTCCTAGTTGGTCAGGGGTTCATCCTACAGCAAGATAATGACCCAAAACATAAGTCCAAGCTATGTCAGAACTACCTTTGGAAAAAAGAACAAGATGGTAAGTTTGAAAACATGGAGTGTCCAGCACAGTCTCCAGACTTAAACCCCATGGAGCTGCTTTGTGATGAACTGGACAGAAGAGTGAAAGCAAAGCAACCTACAAGTGCTGCACATTTATGGGAACTTCTGCAACAGAGTTGGGAAGAACTTTCTGAAGAATATTTGATTTCCATTACGGAAAAAAATGCCATGAGTGTGTTCAGCTGTTATATCTGCCAAAAGTGGCTACTTTGATGAGTCAAAAGTTTAGAATACATGTTAGTGCCTTACTCAACCAAACAGCCAGTAAAAACAAAACATCTAAGAATAATGGTCCCACACAGAACAGAACCCCAGTCAGTTCTGTTGCAGACTGATGCCTGCCTCCAACTACTAGCATGGACATGTAGCTGTTAGAAACTGGAGGTGTCCTACTACATCATGTTCTTACAGTTCAAAGAAAAAATACATTCCTTTCAAAACATTTGCAGAATCCAGGTTATTTGTATATGAATGCTTTTTATTTGCATAGGAATGCAGTTTATGTGAGGCAGGGTTGGACTTTTGGCACCACAGTGGCAGATCAGCTAACAATAGCTGTGTGACAGTTTACTGGCTTTAGGAGTCCTCTCTATTTGAGTTGCTTTTGTGATATATTTCTGCATACAGATAAGTATTGGCAAAAGTAAAATCAGTAGTAAACACTGTTACACCTCACAACACATACATTTTCATTTCCTGTTTATCCTGACACACACAAAAAAATCCAACATAAAAGAGTTTTGGGAAATGCAGAAAAATTCAATAAGGCTCACATAAAAACCTGGATATGCAGAACTGGGTCCCATCCCTGTTTCTTTCACTAGAACTGTCACATAAAATTTCAAACCAATTTACAGGAAATCACATTTGTGACATAATGATTTGCAACAGGAAATACATTTTGAGGAGAGGATATTTTTCAGATATTTCTGAAAAAACAGTAAGGGTAAATTTTAGTTTAACACATTTGACATGTTGCAGAAATGTTGGTGCTGAACATATCACTAAATTTTTCACTGATAATGTATTTGTTTCCCATCCAAATATCAAGTCTTGCAGTAAAATATCCATTTTAGTGCAAACAGGATTGTTCCACTTCTTATGATCAGGCACTGACAGAGAGTAGCAAAGGTCAGGGAAAGATGGCAGATGGGTAGAATTTTTGAGACACAGTGCTTTTGTTGCTAAATCATCTGAGTCATGCCAGTTCTGCACTCTGTTTGTCTGCCCTCCACACTAACAACCAACTCCAATGCTGTGTATACATGTAGTGTTTTATTTATTTTTTTAAATGTTGCCTTTGAATATAATCTAGCCAGCAATTATGTTTTTCACCACAATGCGATTAGAAACACAATTTTGTGACATATGTGCCACATTTCTAGGAGACAGGGTTGCAAATTTATACACTTAGTGTATACATGTTAGGTATTGAAATAATTTGATCATCCCGTTACAAAGGAATGTTCTGCTGGGAAACCTTGCGTCCTGGCATTCACACGGATGTTACTTACCACCCAAACATTTCTGCAGACCAAGCACACATCCCCATGGTAACAGCAATTCCCCAACGCCAGCAGCTTCCCCCAGAAGGACAATATATATTGCCATAACACAAAAACTGCTCAGGGGAGGCTAGGAGCAGAAGAAAGAGCCCAAGGTGCTGACCCGGCCTTCAAATTTCTCAGATTCCAATACAATCAAGCATTGTTGCACCAGAACAAACCCTGTGCAGCCCATGAGTACCGGAGCCAAATGATCCACATGATGCTACAGGACTCCCCCTAGAGGTAAAACGGCACAAGAAGTTCTTTTTGAAAGAAAAGTTTTTTGTTTTTTGTTTTTTTTTTTGAATGATGATAACATTAAATTAATCAGAAATACAAGTTAGACATCGTTAATGTGGTAAATGACTATTCTAGCTGGAAACGGCTGATTTTTAATGGAATATCTCCATAGAGGTACAGAGGAACATTTCCAGCAACCATCACTCCTGTGTTCTAATGCTACATTGTGTTAGCTAATGGTGTTGAAAGGCTAATTAGAAAGCCCTTGTGCAATTATGTTAGCACATGAATAAAAGTGAGAGTTTTCATGGAAAACATGAAATTGTCCGTGTGACCCCAAACTTTTGAATAGTAGTGTACATACAACAATGTGATGTATATACACACCGATCAGCCACAACAGTATGACCACTGACAGGTGAAGTGAATAACATCAATCATCTTGTTATAATGCAGTTATCTGCTGGGAAATCTTGAGTCCTGACATTCATGTGGATGTTTGACATGTACCACCCACCTAAACATTGCAGGTCAAGCAAACCACCAACCCCCATGGCAACATTAGTTCTTGATGCCAGTTGTCACCCTCAGCAAGACAATGCATCTCGACACACTGCAAAAACTGTTCAGGAGTGGCCTGGGGAACACGACAGAGTGAGGGTGTTCACCTGGCTTCAACACTTCCCAGATTTTCTTGAGCATTGAGAATCTTATTGAGCGTCTGTGGGATGTGCCAGGATAAGCCTGATCTAGATAGGTCCCACCCTGCAACCCACAGAATTCACTTCCACCATCCCGGTGCCACATGACATCCCCAGAAGTCCTGTGTCCATGCCCCACTGGGTCAGAGGAGTTTTAGCAGCAGAAAGAAGACCAACACAATATTAGGCAGGTGGTCATAATGTTATGCCTGATCTTTGTATATTTAAGATAAAATGAAGAAATTGGTCCAACAGAAGGAAAGAATTATTTTTTATAAAAGCTGCTTTGCATTATTTAGATAGTGGTGACTTTGAGATGAACAAGATGGATTTACCCTGAGGCTACACAGCATAAAATCCTCAGAAAGGAGTTTTTCCTCAGCATTTCAGTCTTGCACAATGACACCTGGCACACTTACTGTGATTGCGATCCAGTGTGTGAAGTTCAGGTCACAGGATAATTGCTGAAAATAGGAGTTCACTGAGTGGGTTTTGAGGACCTCCAGGGCTCTTTGAGGAAGATCCAGGAGGTTCTACGATTATAAAAAAAATGTATTTGTTAGATGAAACCATTTCAGAAGTCAGTGTAAAATGACTAATGCTTGCAGCTGGAGTTCATGAACGCAAATCTTTTTAATAATAATAAATAAGGTTGTGTTGTTTTGTTGCTCAACAACCATGGAAGCTCTCTAACTGGAAACTGTCTAAATTTCTCAAACCTTTGCTGATGTCTAAATACAATACACAAGACACCATCAAACTCATATTTAATGTCATACCTAATGTTTGACTCTTTGCATTGAGAATCTGAAAAAGGCCATATCTGTGATGCTATATTCTACCATCTCTATGGATTGTGTTGGTCCTTTTAGTGCAATGGTAGCTGATTTTGTCATTATTAGATCATTTTCAGACTGTCAGGGAAACATTGTTTTTCTCTGAGTGCTCCTTCACACACGTCTGCCCTTTGTTTATACCATTTTGAAGTTTAATCCTGAAAATTTTTCATCCAAAAAGAAGAAAAAAACTTTCAAGTGTAAATTTTAAACAAGCCAGGTGATAATTCATTAGTTTAAAGAATCACTAACAAGAAGAAAAGGGGGGCTTCTACACAGAAGGTGGAGTTGGTGTTAATTTCTGCTGGTGCCCCATTGTTGATGTACCTTATTCAGATGGCACCGCAAAATGAGGAATCACCTCTAATCCACGCGCTGGAACATCAGCATAAAAACCCCTTTGGGAGATAACATGAAATTCAATTCCTTGTGTATAGCTCATTTGAATATAAATCAAAGAAAGGCTTGTTGATGTCTGGTTCCTGCGCATCATCCATTGTGCCACGGCATTTGTCCAACCAAAATTCAGCAAATTAATTTATTTTCCTAATGAAAGTGGTCACAAAGATAACAAGATGCAAGCCACAACTGCCACAGTTTGTCAGTCAAGGTATTACCAGAGACCCTTGAAAATGCAAAGCAGATACACCTCACACAAATGAACTCTAATTTCCTTCCTGAAAATGTCATGCAGGTTCAGTGTCAGTGAAGGGCAGAGAGGGCTGAGGCACAGATAGAGTCTGACACTAACTCTGCAGCTCTCAGTGTTTCATCCACAGAGCCATCCTGCCCATTAGCGCTGTGTCTGCTGGAGTCCTGATGCTGTGAGGATTTGACAGGCTCGCTGCAGAACCTCAAATTAACTTAATTTGGGTTTGGATGTCAGCCTCCACAAAGCCGCCTTGCTTTTTCTTAGTCGTAACCTTTGACTGCTACTCCTCTTGATGCCAGGTCAGAAAGTAACATAGCGTTTCCTCAAGCCAGGGAAGACTGAAGGCTTTAATGAGGGAGTCGAGTGGCCCAGGCAGCAGCGTTTTAATTAGCAGCAAGGCTACTTTCTCGCTCAGTGGTCCCCTCCATTTCCATAACAAAGAATTATTTACGGATGCTTTTTCTCTCTTGTGTTAGGCTGCCTATTACTGTTTGGATGGCACAAATGACAGGGTGTGATAATTGGCATGGTGCAAAATTACAACCGCGGTCCAGAGTAATGGTGTGTTTGAGGGCCATTTTGTGCTACAATGCATCTCTTTTTCTACACAAGTTGAGAGATGAAAGAAAATTTAGTTAACTTTAAATGAATTCATATTTTTATTTTGACAGGGAGTAGCTGTTTTTTTTGAATGAGAAAGAGCACAAATCTTCATTTTGTTCACTGAAGGAAAATGTTTCCCATGAATACATCGGTGCTTGGCACTCAATCTCAAGGCCGTACCTGGCCAGCTTTAATTGATTTTCTGTTTAGATCCTTTGCTTCTGAGATCAGTTCTACTTTTCTGCATGTTCCACAGCCGGCGTCAAGGGACCGGACCACTTCCGCTCCTGTACCACAAGTACATTAACACTATAACTTTCACACACAAACATATGGATCATGAACACTTAACACAAACTGTAAAACTGTATTATGTTACATTCTGCCAACAATGAAGGGTTCAGCTTGAAGGGATCTTTTAAAAATCTCAGTCCAAAGACATTCCTTGGGTCTATCAGACGGGTATACATCCTCAGGTCTAAATGCAACAGAATACTCACAGTGAGCGACACCACCCTTGGGACTACGTTTCTTTGAACATTTTTACATAATGGCACTCATTGATTTTTGTTTTGAACTAGACAGAAGACTTTGAATTGTAAGCACTAATATTTTAATCTTGCATTCCCAAGACGGAGAGACACACAAACAAACACATTTTAGTTTATTTGACAAGAAAAAAAAAGTTTGGAAAGTTTTTCATTAAAAAATGTTATGTCTAGGTCTGCAGAGAGAAAGCTTTCCCACACTTGTGGATCAGTGCTGTAAGGTGTATTTATGGTGGGGTAATTCTCTTGCACTTTATCCTGGAAATGCTCTGCTTGTCTTAGCGGCTCGTTCTTAATTCTGACATGTAGCTGACAACTGATCAATTGTTCCACTTAAAGAAGTTTGTGAAAATAGTTGGCCCAACATTTTGTATCTTGTGATGAGCCAGAAATTGACTGAGAGTTTGCAAACATGGACTTTTATTGATTTTCACATGAAGAGTGAATTATTTCTCCTGCATGTCTCCAATTTGATTTGAAGTCATTTTGCTTTCTGTACTCTAATTCATACAAGCAGCCAGAAACCCCTTTCTTATACAGAGCAATACCATTTGCCAAGGCTGCTCAAACAGTAAGGCGTTCTTTTAGATTAGTCTGTCAGGTACAATGTAATTGACTGGGGAGATTAAAAAGAAGATATCACAGTGCATTATTGATTCACGTGTGAAGAGGGTCACATGTAACACAGTTTATCAGCATCCAGCAGACAGCCTGGGAATAGGAGATTTTTATTTTATTTTTTTTTAAAAAAACCCCAGAGACAGAAAGGGAAGGATTAAAAGGTTGCACGCAGTCAATTGTTTTCAAGTTTGCTTCTACGGCCTTTTCCCATTCTCATACTGACCCCAAACTGAAAAAAAAGATGTCTATACACAAGATGTGTCACAGTACATTATATAACAGATGCTTTTCAACACAAATTACAGTAGAGAGAAGACGATACCGGTGATAGTGGCCTCCAATTTACATAATAGGACTTACAAGTGGAGGGTTGCCAGATTGAACCCCAAAAGTGAATATTAAAATGTCAATCAACAATGCAGTGAAAGGAAGGAAGGAAGAGTAAAAATCCTGCAGCCATGCTTTCAGGTGCTGCAAGGCTGTATTTAAGCTCTACTTCGAGCAAAAATGCTAACAGCATCAAAAACACACTCACAGTGACAACGGTTTAGAAGGGAATGTTAAGTAACCACTATTTGGTAACAAAGTGCAGTTGAGTTGGATGGAAATGTCAGTAGTTTTGGAAGTGACCATATTTGGTCAGAATTCAAAAGTGTAATGGAAATCCATCCATTAGTTGTCAAGAGTGTAAAATGACTGAGATATTATTGGGCTTAATATCTGGCAACCCTGAGTCTCATGGCAATCTGTCCAGTGGTTGTTGAGATACTTCAGCCGACAAAAGCAGTAAACCTGCCAAGCAAAGCTGCCACTGACATTCCTACTCACACCTTCAGATCTTCTGTCAATCTGTGATATTTTAGTGTTTTTTCTCAAGAACTGTTTCTTTTTTTCTTTTTTTTGGATGAGCCACCTAAATATTTTGCCCAACCTTCTCTCTCTGTGCTTCAGTTTGCCATTTCCCAGAATACTCTTCAACAGCCCTCAGATATGTGGTGTGAAGTTGTGTAGGTGGTGGGAGATAGCAGAGTTTTGCCAGTAAACAACAAGCAAGAGTCGTACTCCTCACTCTGAATAAGTGAATGTTGCATGCTTGTATCACACTGGTGTTTTTTGAGGTTACTGTAAATTGGTGTCTCTGTCTCTTCTACTATGATTGGTTTCTGCATGATGATTGGATGGTATTTTAAAAGAGTTGGAACATGATGTTTACCTCACCACTTTCTGTTATTATCCTGCATTTAGCTGCTGGAAATAAATTCATTTGCGTGTGACAGGTCAGAGGTTAGAAATCTACTCTGCAATAAAAAAAAAAGACAGTTTTCTATAATTGTTTTTTGTTAGTTACAATGACCTAGTGTTGATCTTTTTTTCATCTCGGTACTCATTGGCCAATAGGAAGGGACCCTGTCTGTACTGGGCATCTCTCAGGTGTGAATTTTGTATAATCGCAGGGCTTGTGGAGCTGAAAAAACAGCATGCTGAGAAAACCCTTCCCTGGATAAACAGAGTCTCTGAAACATGTGAGAAAGGTCACACACATCTCAGGGGAAGACCAAAGGAGTTTTTCATTCATATTTGAATGAATGTTCTTTGAAGGTCATGGATGAATACACATAGGAGCAGGTGAAAGGTGAACTTAGTATAAATAGCCAGTGTGGAAAGGTCGTAAGAATGACCTTGTCAGTCCCAAGATGTTTACGCTACCAGCAGAGATAATTACACTGCTGAGGCCCAGTTTGATTTCCCTCAGATTATTACCGTTGTTTCAGTAGCAATATACAGCACCAGCTTTACAGCATAAACAGACTTGTTCACTCAAGCTGGATTTCCCAAAAAAAAAAAAAAAAGACTAAAATAATCATACTGTGGTTGTCACTTAGCGAAAGATGCATCTATAGAAAAGGTCACACTGGTTGTTTTTTGAAGCCTCAGCTCTCCTTGCGGGCCTTTGACAGTACCTGCTTCTCTCAAAGGCTCCTTTTAAAATCCTGTTGTGAGAAACACAAATAAAAGCAAAGTTTGACACTTAAGATAACTAACAGCTTTACTCTGACTTCAGACTGAAGAGATGACCCCCATTCATCTGCTTTTATTGTACATGCGTATTTTATTCCTTGTAAATCATGAGCTCAGTCGGTGTCCTATATTTATGGCAGCAGGAACCTTTATAGAATGGAAGAAAATGTTTTTTTAAGTGGGAGAAGGCATAAAAGAATGATCGCTGCCATGCCTGTGCATAATGCTTAGGCATCATCCTGTAGTGGAAAGATGGTGAAAAAACAATCCAGCAGTTCAGGGTAGAAAGTTGTGTTATTCATTGTGATTTCATTGCATTTATCTGTGCCATCAGTAGCCCCACATAGTGCACCTCTGTGGCCTCAAAGCAACCCTTAAACCGAGAATATGTTCACATTAAACTGGCTATATGGGAAAGTGCATCTTTTTCTTCTTCAAATTAGACTTTCCGTGTTCATGATATGGGTGAAGGACCTCTGTGCAGACGACCTTGTGTAGCCCATAAATTATGACTGCACAGAGGTGTTGTCTGACAGAGATAATGTAACATAAAGAGATTCACATGCACATCCACTGTCTGTATCTTTGGATCCAGCCTTTAAGTCACTGTTTTCTGCACTCACAGGCTCAGCTCTGTGAAAATGGTCTCTAGATGAGATAAATCTCAAAACTCTGACTTGTTTCAGTGTGGGCGAACAGAGATTTTGGAAAAGCCCACTCAGATACATTCAGGGGATGAGTGTGTCAGTAAAATGAAGCCGATAACGCTCTGTCTCCTTAAACTTTCGCTCATTCTAAATCAATACAGCTGAACACACTGAGCATGCCGGACAACTAAAGCAGAAAAGAAGTAAAAGAAAAAGTAAATCAGTCCTGAAACATAGCACAGGTGAGGTAAATGTCTGTCCTGCTTCTCACATACACTACCGTTCAAAAGTTTGGGGTCACCCAGACAGTTTCATGTTTTCCATGAAAACTCACACTTTTATTCATGTGCTAACATAACTGCACAAGGGTTTTCTAATCATCAATTACCCTTTCAACATGATTAATTAACACAATATACTTAGAACACAATAGTGATGGTTGCTGGAAATGGGCCTCTGTACCTCTATGTAGATATTCCATTAAAAATCAGCCGTTTCCAGCTAGAATAGTCATTTATCACATTAGCAATGTCTAAACTGTATTTCTGATTAATTTTATGTTATCTTCATTGGAAAATTGCATTTCTTTGAAAAATAAGGACATTTCTAAGTGACCCCAAACTTTTGAATGGTAGTGTATGTTAGCTTGATGGACAGTTTAAGTTTGTTCACGTGTATGTTTTCTCAACAGTGTTTTCTGGTGATAGAGGGTTGTTGGGGATTTGCGTGAAAATGACCTAAAAATGAAGAAGTGGTCTTGGATAAGCAGAGTAACCTTCCTCAGCTGTGTGATGACAACATTCCCTTGCAAGTTATCATCACACAGCTAAGGCTTTTTATCTCTAAAAGCTGCACAAATATCAGTAGGGATATGGCAGCGAGGTCCTGAGCTAATTAAATCTTTAATCACTTAGTACTTTAAAAGCACAAAAGGAGAGGTTGAGGCCAGTGTGAGGGTCAGCTGGTGGTTTAAATGAGGGGCAGTGGACTGATATTTAATAAGGACAACTAATTGGGTCAGAGTTCTTTAGCAGTAAGAAGGGTTTGCGCAGGCCCGCAAGACGAAAGTTTTCTTGAAGGAAGCTGTGATAATAATGAAGAGGAACTGGAGGAAGAGGTTAGAGAGAATAACATGATAGTGTCGTCAAGGCTATAGCTCACAGGTGCTTTATTTTGTCTGCAGGGTTTGAAGCCAGGGGTTATGATCGTGGAAGGTAATAGGTTTCAGTAGGAATCCAGGCCGAGAGTGCATTCTAATGGAGGATGGAGCGACAGAGCAGCAGAAGTCAACAAACCTTTTCATGTGTTTCATCCCAACTGCAGAGCTCATTCTGCCCTCTAGTGGTAAACTGAAGGAACTATGTTTAAGTGCTACCACACATCACTTCCATCTTATTATTTACTGCGAGCAGTTCTAAAGCTCTCTTTCATCACTTTATCTTCATTTCCACATATTACTGCTCATAATTACCACACAGCATCCTTTGCGGTAACCATGAGCTGCACTGCTATGATTTCAGTAATCTGGTTGTGTTGTTTTTTTCTTTGTTAATTGGGGGAGGTTCTCCTCCAAGAGGTTCCTCTTAATTCGTCCTTCAATGTCAGAACATCATAATCATATGAAAAGTCCAAACAATTATATGCTCTTTCATAATAAATTGGTTTTCTTGTGCTGCTGTGTGTAAAAACCACTCTCGAATCCGAGCTACCAAGGTTACATCATGTCTATAAACTGAATGGAAATTTAGCTGATATGTAATTCATGTGGGACGGAAATAAATGCTCTGTGGCATTTTCTGTAATCTACTTTCTGCTACCACTTAAAAGCACATCCTCGACTGAATTTTTGAAATAAAGGGAAAGTGGGGCCTAACCTAAAAATCCTCTCCTAATCTCACAAGGTTCCTTAACCTCTATATATTTTTCATGTTCATCTGGTTTTTTCCCTAATAAATACCACCTTTGAGAAGCTTATGACATTTGCATGAATGCCAAAAAAGTTACATTTTTACAGAATTTTCAACATATCTTCAGTGGACGTAGCACCTGAATGGTTGGATGCTGTTTGTCACCTGTGATCAAATTCAGATCCAACATAACACAGTCCAGCATGCAAGAGTTTCTCGCTGTCTGGAAAAGCAGGAAGAAAAAAAAGATTTGATATGAAACAGTCCTTTGCAAATCATGGCCTCTTAGCTTCAGAACAACCTGTCTAAGGGGATAAGAGTCACAGAATCACTGGATTCTTTATAATCATCTCTTAAAACAAAATTTCAAAGATTTGCTTTCATGCTGACTATCTTTATCGTCTTTCAGCTTCTTTTTTTTTTTACATATTAACTTTTATTGATTTTGTTATTTATTTTATTTTCTAATTATTGACATTAGCATTGTGCATTTTTGCATCTGTTGTTAATTTATTTTAACATTATCTTTATTGCTATTATTTTGCCCTCTGGTTATCCTGCTTTTGCTTTGTGTAGAAATATTATGTAAAGTTTATAATAATAATAAAAATAAAATAAAATAATAATAATAATAATAATAATAATAATAATAATAATAATAATAATAATAATAATAATAATAATAATAATAATAATAATAATGTTATTATCACTATTATTATTGTTATTATTATTATTATTATTATTTAGTGTGTAAGCTTGAGTTCAGTCGTTGCAGTACTGTGTTATTTCTATATTGTCAATCTATGTTGTCTTGTATGGTAGATTTTTCCATAAACCTGAATCCATACGAGCATGTTGTTTGTTGACATTATATGCATTATGTTACAGATGTATGCCATGCCACCTTGTCCACTGTCACAAATCACCTTTCTTAGTAATGTTTTGTCATTTTCTACATTTTAGAGTTTTCCTCTTCACCCTTATAGATTGCCACTGGGAACAACTGCAGGATTTCTTTCACCCAGACCTTACACTGGTTCATTTTGTGTTGAAATTAGTTGCTGCACTGTTGGTTTGGAATGAAAACCTGCATACACTCTTAATAGGCAAAAGAGACAGCCACAAGCCAGTGGTTTTCAATTAGTGTCAAGTGTCATTAACATTTCAGCCTAACATCAAAAGCTGATTTCATTTCATTGATTAGCACTGCAGCAATAGTAGTAGATGTAGTATTTGGGCAGGACAAAACCCATCAGTTAGATTGCCAAAGACTACACTAAATGAACTGATTTTATTTTAAGGATAAATATTGAGCATCCACATAACCATAAAATGTTTGCTTCTTGTTCTTTCATGAATGGATGTTTTCTTGGCAACGGTGCTGCAGAAGAGGTGAAGAGGTGGAGGGTTGATTAACTGGAAGTACCACGGGGAGTTTTAGGGTGTCTGAGGTGATGGAGGTTCCCAATTATTTTCCTGGCTGCATGGAGAAGAGGAGGTCGTGACCCGTGCCCTTCTCAGCAGACTGAGAGATGTGCAGCAGTTTGCCCTTGGCCTGAACTTACGCGGCTCCAAACCTGGCAGTTGTGGATGAAGTGAAAATGAAGTCAGAAGTGTTCAGCAATAGATTGTGATAGGAAGTGGGTAGTTGATTTTCTTCAGTAGTTACAGTGGTAGTCAGGCTCGTAAACAGAAGGTCGTTGGTTCAAGCGTTGCGGTGACTGATCCATCCAGCCGAAGTTATTTTCATTAGCAGTATGTACTCTGATTGCAAAAATGGCATACATAAATAACAAGTATTGCCTACATCCTCTGGTAACCTGAGGCCTCAAATAAACCTAATAAATACTTTTCTGTCTATAATTTATACCAACTATCACTCCCATAGCTCCCTTACATAAAGTTAAGTTGAACTTACTATTTTATTTTTATAGCTTTTATAGTTTGAAGTACCCAGTTATAATAAAGAGTGAATAGAACAGTACATATTGTAAAGACAGGAGACAAATTAAAGGAAAAAACAACATTGAGTGTAATAGTAAGGCATAAGGCCACCAGAACAGCTTCAGTGCTCCTTGGCATTGATTCTTCATGTCTCTGAACTTTAGTGGAGAGATGGAACACAGTTCTTAGGAAAGATATTCCCTCATTTGATGTTTTGAAGATGGTGGTGGAGAGCACTGTCTAACATATCAGTTCAAAATCTCCCATCGGTGTCAGTTGAGTTGAAATCTGTTGACTGTGAAGGCCACAGAATATAATTCACACAATGTTCATTAAACCACTGAGGGACACCTTGTGCCTTGTGAATGGGAGCACTGTGATCCTGGAAGAGACAACTGCCCTCAGGATAAAATATTTCCATCCTGTGATGCAGCTGAACACTCACAACAGCTTTTTGTGTTGCAGTGACCCTTCAAGATAAGTGAACCCAAATCATGTCACCCAAATAACCCCTACAGCATAACAGAGTGACTGTATAATATAATTCCTCCTTTAAGATTAATAAAAACATAAACACTGAAAAGGATTAACATTATAAATTTAGGACTAATTTAAAAAAAAATTAAAAATACTGAGATTGGACAGGAGGGCCAAACGGTGCACAGTCTCCACAGAAATGTTAAATGAAATGCTTCTGTGCAAGATAACCATATGAAAGTATATACTGCGGAAAAACAACACAGCTGCACAGCAACAGTCTGCTGAGAAAGATAAACTGTACTACGTCTCATAAAATAATGACTCATCAGATGACAAGATGCAAACAAGCAGCAGAGACAAAGGAAATTTATTTAAATGCATGTAAAGGTCAAATGAGGAGTTATTTTTCTAAAACAGCTTCAGCTCAAATGGAAAATCCCACCAAATACATTTTGTTTGCATTTTTGAACGCTTTCTTGACCTCCAATTTTGCTTTCTATTCTGTTCATTACTGGAAAAATACAACAAACGCTGTTCTTGGTAGAAATTTAACCGACTGTGATCTCTTTTCAGCAAACTTTTTTTTGCACGTCATATGTTAAATTAAATGTCAACCAACAAAAGTAGGCGGATTCCTTTGTTTCATTGTGCTTGTCATTGGATAATAAGTGTTGCTGGAAACGCCTTAAAAACATATCTTTGCTATGATTGGTCAAAATTGACATGGCAACAAAATGCGTGACCAATGCAAATTGGAGACTTTTCTGCCCCCATAAGGCTGCAAGCTTTCGGGCTCTGTACTAGCTAGCTAATGCAAACAAACCAGGCAGTAGGCAGGGGTTTGATGTGTGTGTTTGTGCGGTCATCTTTCTGCTTTCAGCTCTCCTGATTTCCGTCGCAAAACCCGCTTTTCTTTTACGACCGTCTTTTTTCTTCTTTGGTAGCCCCACAAAAATATAAAACTGAAGTTGCTTTAGTAAAGGTAAGGCATATTTCTCTCCCTTACAAAACTGCACCGGTTCATCCAAAATGGCTTCTACTAGCCAGTGAGCTAAGATAGTGAAGTCTAACATCAGCTTGCTTAAGCTAACTATAGCATATTAGCTTAGGAGCCGGCAGATAGCTTAGCTCACCGATGCCTCAGCTGATTTAAATTCAAGTAGAAAATGGCGTCGTCGCCTAGCTACTCTAGCTGGTATTTAGAGGTAATTAAACACGTTAATGCATCATTTAAATGTCGTTATTGTTACGCATTATTGGTAACATGTCCTAGCACACGGTATCCGACCTAATTCACTTGAAAACTAGCCTTCAAACCATATGTTAAGTCTCAGTAACGGAATGGGATGGCGATACAGGGACAGTCGACTGGAACTCAGCGGCCAGCCACGCCGCCCTGCCCTATTTCACTGCACCATGGTGTGGCGTTAACGTTGGGTTTGCAGGCTGGTCCTGTTTTCGACCTACAAGAGCAAATCAACACAAAGCATCTGGAATCAGACAGCCTTTGTATTGCAGTGTAACGACAAGCACTTGTGTTCACACAGTGTTACACGTCCGATTGAACCCTTGATAAAACAGTGTAAAAGGCACGGCAGCAGATTACGCAGATATGGTAAACATTTTACCAATGTCCGTGACGTAGCTAACTTATGGATTTAGCAACCTAGCAGGCTAGCTAATTATTGAGCGTTAGCCGGTTAGCTGACGCACCTTTGCTTTGTGTCGCCGAGAAAAGAGCTGCATAGATTTGTACGTTTTAGCATCCGATGTCATTGTGCTAAACAGTCTCGTTAATAATCAACAAATAATGTATTTAGTGCTGTTGTGTTTGCAGTTTACTTTTGTCGTGAGGCTGATTTGATAATTCAATTTTTCGTGAGTTGCTAGGCCTGTAACAAAGGCATATCTTTTGGGCTGTTTTTCAAGCTAAATTTACTAGCTGACGCTATCCTTGGATAACGTCGGATAACTCGTAGTGCCCTGTTTAGCGTCTGTTTCATAACCCTGAAGATAATTTTGTAGTTTATGACTGTCTTGTTTTTCCCCAACCCCCATGCAGTTACTAATTGAACTCATTTTTCTCTTCCTCAGCACCGTTTTCCCCATCCCCTCCTATTATTCTTATTCTTTTGAGTATTCTTCATTGTCAAGCCGCCAAAGTGGAGAGTGTGATTGCAGAAGGGGGTGCTTCTCGTTTCAGGTAATAAACCAGATCCTGTACAGGCTGTGGCAACATGAAAATCCTTTTCTTGTCCCCCTATGGTTAGCCCTCTGCTAGCACTTTGGGCAGGAACTTCCGTCCTTTAGAACAAAGCAGGATGTGGGGAGGCTCAAAATGGCAGTCAGACTCTTCTCTTTGTGAGAAAAGGGAGGGTGGGTGTATAGATTGAGCCTTAGGAGGGTTCCTGTCCTGTGGATTCTATATTGCTGATGACGGCACACACCCAGTTTACTATACAGTCACTCTTCGTAAGATGTGTTAGTTCCATTATGAACGTCTAAAATGTCTAATTTGCTGTCTAAGTTGCTCCGGCATAGTGTTTGTTAAATGTACAACTGCACAAAATGGGCCTTTTCAGAAGGTTCCAGAAGTTTCTATTTTCAGATGTCATGTCAGATAGTAAATTGGTCATAGTGATACTGGTCAAAATTGTTTTAAAATCATTTTCTACACACAATTGCAAAAGTCTTGCAAATGTCCTAAATATGCAAATGGTCTGTCCCAGTTGCCCACAAGTATACTGAATTGACATGCAGTTCCACACACAGTTGTGAAATTTTGTGTATTATTAGACCTTGCCATCTGTGATCAAACAGCGGCACCAGAGCAGTCAGTGTGAAGGATGGCTTGTTCTGCTTTTTCATAGCACAAAAAATGTGCATGATGATCTTTGTTGCATCACTTCGTGTTCAGACCATATCAGTAATATTTTCTCCAGTCAACAGAACTAGAGATTTGCCCAAGTCCAAAATTAATTGCTGTTTTGTTTTTTTTAGGTAGTGGCTCTGTTTGTTTTTGAAACAGCAGAGAAAGCTGAAGAAATTCATAAAATCGAATTGCCTTTTATTAAAAAAATGTAAATGCTCAACACTGGTATTGTGTTCATAATTACTCCACCAAGGAATGCCGCGGAGTTATGTGAGGATCGCCGTTGGTTTGTCTGTCCGTTCGCAACATTACTCAAAAATGGAGTAACGGATTTGGATGAAATTTTCAGGGAAGGTCAGAAATGACACAAGGACGAAGTGATTCGATTTTGGCAGTGGCTTATAGTCAGGATCCACAGATTTGTTAAAGATTTCCGTATATTGCGAGATAGCAGCACAGCGGCACTGTAATGATGACAGCTACCTGTAGAAGATCACATGATTGCGACCCTACTACAAATGGACCACACATTGTTTAAAGAGTTCATCCGTCAGAAATCATACAACTGAGCACAGAATTGTTGAGCTCTATTTTTCCAGTTCTCTATCTCACCAGTGTTTGACAAAACCTATATTAATAATACATACCAACAGTTTAAATAAGATTATTATTTGATACTCAAAGTTTATTTTTCAGCATTTTATGCGTATAACTACAGTGACTGTATTGGCCTCTGGGGCTTTCAAAATGTGAGTGATCAACACTCAGCTGTGTGCCTGAATCAATCCTGTGTTTTCTCATATCCAGCACAAGAGTAGTGGATGCTGCTTTGCTGATTTGCTGTTACCACTACACCTTCTGTGTAGGTACCGTTTAACAGTTAAGACACACTGGTATGCTGCCAAAGAGAAAAAAATGTCAATAATGTTTTACTTTACCATTTTAATCGGCTTTCGTTAGTATAAATGAAACATATTCATAATTAGCATGAAGTGACCATTAAAGCAGCAGTGCAATTATTATAATTCTAGATATGCACAAAATACCCTTTCTCTCTCTGTCAACACAGAGGATGCAGCCATCTTGTTTGACTAAAAACTTGTGGAATTAGAAAAAAAAAAACCTGGGACTTTGTGTTCATTTTCATTGTGAGCGATGAAGCTGCCGGTTCTGGCTAACCCTGCTAGTATGTTATAGCTGAATGACAACAACTGGTGCATTGCCAGAACATTGGAGCATGAAATTCATGCTGCAGAATATCAGTTCAGGGAATGCTAGTACATACACATAAATAGACTTTTCTGACTGAGTTAGGCTTATACTGAACTGATAGTACTGTGCTGACTGGTTGGTTACAGATAAACGTATTTTTACACCTCTACCAAAACATTTGGTTATTTTTCTTACTGTATAATCTTAAAGAGCATAGTTTACGTGACTAGATTAGACTAAATAATGCGGGCAAACAGAGGCAACATGTGGGAGTGGTTCAGCTTTGTTTCTCATAGGTGAGTTTTAGAAGTGTAAGAATTGTCGCTCTGAAATCTATGTCTCAGGCACTTCAACAGCTGAATGTGACAGTCACTTGAAAGTACATCATGCAATGTTTATTCATGACGCTATTGCTCAGTTCGAGCTATTATTCATACCCAGTTTGTACTTCACACTTTAAAACAAAAAAAATCAGTGCTTTATTTGGACCCCAGTGACACTTCGTTTTCCTGCCATTACAAAAAGTGAATAATTGTGTTGCAGTTCCTATAAAATCAGATTCAGTGTTTGAGCCACCTATATGCCCCTAGTGGGCCCATCAATGATTTAGTTAGTCTTACTGGCATTTACAGTTTGTCATTCACTGTAAAATGATTTTAAAAAGTGTTGGTGACTCCTCTTTTACTCAAAGGTATAGACTAATTTTGTGCCTGACTATTACCAACTGACACAGGAATTAGGAAGCAACAGTGGGTTGTTGTGTTCTTGGTTGTACTCAGCTCCCGCAGTTTGTCTGTAAGCACCGCAGGCCATTGCGATTGTGGTGACAATAAATCCTCGATAACAGAGAGCAGGCTGTTCTCACTTGTGCCTGGTTTCCATATTAAGCTAGTAGGTAGCTTCCCTGGTTGTAAAAACAAAAGGCATCCGATGTGGATCAGGCAAGTGAAGGTGACCAATCAGAAGACTGGACTCCTGCTTTTACAGAAATCATAGCACTCCGTCATCTGTTTCATGGCAACTTTAAAAGCAGTGATCAAGTAGAGAGCTGCATGGTTAAATATAGGACACATCTAATGGGGAGACTGTAAATCTTAATGGTTGATTGTATTATAATCTTCCTGAGTAGTTTTCTAGTTTTGCGTTGTTTGGGGCAGGTTTTAAGATTTAATGTGTCTTTTAAGTGAGGGCTCTTGTTCCTTGATGTGTTTTCCAGGTTAAGTGAAGATTGAATGAATTAGTAAGTGGTACTAAGTGATCTTATTTCCTTTGGGGTAAAGACACGGGCTCATTCCTTGTTGTACAATGTTTCATGATCGTAATGTGTTTCCCTGCTTTTGCAGTGCTTCTTCGGGGGGAGGAGGTGGTAGGGGTGCACCTCAGCACTATCCCAAGACTGTCGGCAACAGGTTTGTTTGTTTCATTTCCTCAATAGTAATATGGCACCAGTGACTATTGGTCAGACTTTCCTATTACAGAACAAGTGGATTATGTCTTGATTTGAATACACAGAAGTCATGTAACCTATTTGTCAGCTGCATGTAGTGTATGCGTATTTACTAATACAATACAATGAACTTTATTAATCCCCCAAGGGAAATTCAATGGTAATATGTAATGGTAATATGGGTAAGCTGGGATCATTTTACAAATAGACTGGTCTGTAGCATTAAAAACAAATACTGTTTTGACTGCTTGTGATGAGAGACTCTTATACCCAACAGTGGAATTTTAATTTAAGTAAACAGTAAGATGAGGTTCTTCTTCCTGCAACTTTACTGGTAAAGCAGCATTTGTAATGAGTGTGCAGTCACTTGTACAGTAGGTATTGTTATTTTTTAGGTTTTGTGCTCGTACTGTTGTAAGTACATTTGTATATTTCTCTGTACAAACCACAGTGTCATCAGATTCTGTGCCATTTCACTCAGTCTCTTTCTCTGTACTTCTACAGCGAGTTCCTGGGGAAAACCCCAGGGCAAAGCGTTCAGAGATGGGTTCCTTCACGAAGCACTAGACGAGATGTCAACTCCAGCAACGAGAAAGAGCGACACGATGCAATCTTCAGGAAAGTGAGGGGGTAGGTTCCTGTCCCTATGCATATTTAAAGATTTGATTGTCCTTTCCCAGGGACAAAGAGCATTTTTTTTTGCTCCTTCCTAGACTTTTTAGCCAGTCTTGCATAGAAATGGTATGCAGGAATTTTGATCTCCTTTGGCTCAAAGATCGGCGGTGCTTAAACTGTTTTAACTGTGTGCAGACTTTTTAAAAAATGTACAAAACCCATCTCATCAACAGATAAGTTCTTTTGATTTTTTATTATTGCTTTCGAAACCAAGAGCCTGTAAATGTTTTAACCATAATCCTGTAATTTGGAGCATTATCTTGAACAAAGGTACAAAGACTTGGGGTTAGGTTTTGACAACAACAACAATCAAATATAAACTTTCACTTAACGGCTCCTTTTTTGCAATCTTCTACTGAAGCTATTAAAGAGCAGTTTGGGAGATTAGGAACTTTGTCAGTTGTGTCTTGAATGCTTTTATGTTGCCCATGGTTTGTTTATTCTTTATTTACCGATAGTTCAATAATGACAAAGTGTTTAATTGTGTAGGACTGCAGTCTTTACGATGGTGTGTGCTTTGCTAACTGCACTTATGTCCTGCTACCTCCAGAGGGATGTTTACAAGTGCAAAAGATGAAGCCATGACAGTGTTTCTTATGGGAATGTAGGCCTGCTGGTGACTACCACAGGAATCAGACTCGGGGAAATGACAAACTACAGCATATAATTACTTTATATAACAATTTAAAAAACTATTTACGAAAAAATTCAAGATGAAATGTGCTCAAGCTGAAGTGTCCCTATAATAAAATTGTATGTCTTCACATTATGCCCCTTCTTGATAACATTATCCGATGTATCATCTTGATCTTGAATTCTCTCTTCCCACTGATTTTGTTTTTCTAGCATACTCAACAAACTCACGCCTGAGAAGTTTGACAAGCTATGCCTTGAGCTCCTGAACGTGGGCGTAGATTCAAAACTCGTCCTTAAAGGAATCATCTTGCTGGTACGCGTACGTTTTTTTTATTTTTTAGTACTCTGTTAAATGGAAATGCAGTCATCCATACTTGGCAGACTGCTCTGAATGACTCATACCCAAACACTACATGTTTTAATGACCTCATTGGTCCCACTCTGGTTTGTGCCTCCTGCATCTGTGGTTCAGATTGTAGACAAAGCCCTAGAAGAGCCGAAGTATAGCTCGCTCTATGCTCAGCTATGTCTGCGCTTGGCAGAGGACGCACCAAACTTTGATGGCCCTTCATCTGAGATCCAAACATCCCAAAAGCAGAGCACAGTGAGTGTGACTATTCTATCTAAACATTTGTAAACACTTCTGAGCTTACAGTAGATTTTCTGTTTTCATAATGTACCATTTGTTTTCTTATGGAGCAGGCCAATAATAAAGCCATTTGCCCCACTCTACTTTTGATAAAGAATAATCATTTTTTTGACAATTATTTGATTGTTTATGTCAAAAAATTTTTTTGTAATTAATGCTTTCATCAAAAAAACGAATTTCTTTTTGTGGCACATCTGACCAGTGGGTGTTTTTGTTCTTATTGTAGACCTTCAGAAGACTGCTGATTTCCAAGCTTCAAGATGAATTTGAAAACCGCACCAGAAATGTTGAAAGTAAGTCTTCATCTTTGTGCATCTTAAAGTGGTGCTTGTGGGTGATGTTGCTTTTTACTGTCACCTGTTCATTACTAACATCTTTCTTTCCTTGTCAGTCTATGACAAACATGACAACCCTCTTACTTCTGAGGAAGAGGAGCAGCGTGCCATTGCCAAGATCAAGATGCTTGGCAACATTAAATTCATCGGGGAACTTGGCAAACTCGACCTCATCCATGAATCTATCCTTCATAAGTGCATCAAAACAGTATGTATAAACCTCTGTATATTCTCTCTGTTGAAAGTCACTCATTTTTTTTTAATCTTGAAAAATATAACTTACAATTCAAAGACATTTTTCACACCTTCAAACCAAACTAGTTTACCTTGTAAGACAACCTGCTTTCTGTTTCTCTTCAATGTTTTCTAAAGCTTCTGGAAAAGAAGAAGAGAGTCCAGCTTAAGGATATGGGGGAGGATCTGGAATGCCTCTGTCAGATAATGAGAACAGTGGGGCCGAGACTCGACCATGAGAAAGCAAAGGTAACTGCTTTTTATATGATATTACCATATCTCTAAGGTAGTGGTACCAAAGTGTGAACAGCATGTCAAATTCAACATGAGAACATTTCTTGGTAAAACCTATGCATAGCATATTTATACGTCAGCCAGTTACTTCTGCATGAAATCACAGAAACCCTAAAATCTTTAGAACAGAATCTGACATGTTACCAGGATAGTAAATGGAAACCAAACTAATTACATTCTGGCCATATCTGGTACTTGTTTTTTTTTTTTTAAACTTTGCCACCTCTTTGCACTGTTCTTTGTGGACCTGGCTTGGTCAACTGTGTCATTTCAGGTCCTGGCTTAGCTCACCATCTGGCCTCACCTAATGCCCCACTTGACTCTCAGCCAATGCTAATGTAAATCCTGCTGTAAAACTACGCACAGACTGACAGCCTGTGTATAGTGTATATTCTGCTGTAAAACTGTGCATAGAGGCTGCTGTTGCTCACACCTACTTTCCCCTCTCCATCCTTTCACCAGTCTTTAATGGATCAGTACTTTGGCCGTATGCGATCCTTAATGAACAACAAGGAGTTGCCTGCTAGGATCCGCTTCCTGCTGCAAGATACAGTGGAACTGCGAGAAAACAACTGGGTCCCCCGCAAGGCTTTCATCGACAACGGACCAAAGACGATTAACCAGATCCGTCAGGATGCAGTGAAAGTGAGTCCATTGTTAAGGGGCTTCCATAAATACACAGTGACACTATAAAAGAACCAGTTTCTGTGTTGGCAAGTACCCAGTTTGGAATGTGAGACAGCAGGACATTATGCTGGCAATTATAACAAATAAAGTTTTTAGATTGTAAATGCCATGTAATTTAGTGTACAGCCCTTTAAAAAAATTAAGTAATGTTAGAAATTTAAGTTGAGCTCTGGATATCTTGGTGGATCATTTAATGACACAGGCTTTCTCTCATGTTCTTTTAGGATTTGGGTGTTTTCATCCCAGCACCCATGTCTCAGGGGATGAGGATGGACTTCTTCTTGGAAAGCCCTTTCATGCCCAACAGAATGAAACTGGACAGGGAGACTCTCGGGGGATTGGCTGACATGTTTGGACAAATGCCAGGTGAGTGTTTTGCTCTTGGGTCTCCTGAACTTTGTAGCTGCCGCTCGTGTTTTTATTTGTATGCTTTAAAAGCCCTTTGAAAAGGTTTCACTTAGCTTAAGAAAAAAAGGGTGGTCACCTTGGGGTGTTACTTCTATAAACTAAAATGTTTTACTGCTGTGACACACTCCTCCTGTGTGGTAACTGTACCTTAATTTTTGTACTTTTCCTCAGGAAGTGGGATTGGAACTGGCCCGGGGGTTATTCAGGACAGGTACTCTCCCACTATGGGACGTCATCGCACCAATCCACTCTTCAACGGCCACGGGGGCCACATCGCCCCTCCACCACAGTCACAGTTTGACATGGGGCCCAAGTCTTTTGTTAAGTCCAACCAGGTAATCCTGCTAAAAGTTTGCATTAATAGTAGTAGCAGTTTTTAATGAAGATGAACAAAGTACTTCTTTTTATTTTTATTTATTGTTTTTTTACACACCTTAATCATTTGTTTCGCCCACGTGACTTTACAACAGGTTCAGAACCAGCATTTCCTCAACCAGAACCAGAACCACCTGGCCCAGCAGCAGGTCCAGTCTAAGGATATGCCTCCTCGATTCAGCAAGAAAGGACAGCTCAATGCAGATGAGGTAAATAGAGCTAGTTGAGACTGATTTGCAGGATATGGGCAAAAACATAGTAATTTGTTGTTTGTAGTGTATTGAAAATTCACAGCTTAGAATATCATCACAGTTTAACAAGGGTAGAATATCCTTTACCTTTTACAGTGAAGGTATTGCACAAGATTTTTCACACTACCATTAAATGACTGTATCCTGCTCTTAACTGTCAAGTCTTGATGCCCTATGATTATAAAAAGACGCGTTATTCTGAGGAACACATCTGCTACTAGTCTTTGCTCTACTGTCTACTCCATCTTTAATCTGCTTCATCTCTCCTGTCCTCCCTCCACTTCTTCTACTCTTTTTTTTCAAACTGGTAGCAGGTCCACTGACTGTGATTATGAGATATGAGGGCATTGCATATAGCTGCTATGTAGCTGTAGAATTTTATTAAGCCAGAGACTAATCCTATTGTGTGTGCTCTCTATTCATGGTACCTCCTGGTCCTGCAGATCAGCCTCAGGCCTGCTCAGTCATTCCTCCTCAATAAGAACCAGGTGCCCAAGCTCCAGCCCCAGATCCCCACCATGATGCCTCCCAGTGCCCAGCCTCCACGCACTCAAACCCCCCCTCTGGGACAGGTAAGAGACATCCCCTAGCATAAATGCAGATAAGAGATCAGAGCACAGTTTAAGAATACAGATAAATTGTCATGATTTGTTTGTGAACTGTATCTGAAATAATGACATAACCTTTGCCCTCAGCCTCCACAGCTTGGCCTCAAGACCAACCCTCCACCCATTCAAGAGAAACCTCAGAAGACCAACAAGAAACCACCTCCTGCCAAGGAGGAGCTTCTTAAGATGACGGTAGGCAAAACAATAGCATTTACAGCTGCAGCTGTTCCAGTCCACCACACTTCAGAAGGCTATGTAAAATCCCCAAGGATAAATCAGATGACTGTCACATTACCACAGCGTACTCCACGCTGACTTTCAAAGTGTGTTCGTTACACACACACACACACACACACACACACACACACACACACACACGCTCACATTGAACGTTGCTTAGATTTAATCATACCTGCAATGCATTTTCTTCATTAAGATGGTTTATTGCACTGCTTTCACTCATTCCATGGTTCGCTGTTTATATATAACTCTATTACTCATCATATGCATTTATAGTAGACAAGATGCACCGAGTTTATGTGTTACGTTTAGTGATCAGAATGTCTGTACCTTATTTCTGTGCACTTGAATCTTTCTTTAGGAGGCAATTATGACTGAGTACTTCAACACAAAGAACCTGACTGAGGCTGTGAGTGGCGTGCGAGAGATGAGGGCTCCGAAGCATTTCTTGCCAGAGATGCTCAGTAAGATCATTGTGTGTTCCCTGGATCGTCCTGATGAGGACAAAGAGCATGCCAGCACTCTGATTCACACGCTGCGCACTGAGGGACTCATCACTGGAGAGAACTTCATGCAGGTATATGCAGCCACTGCATACATTTACATTCATGTACAGAGAAAAATGCTCATAGCACAGAATTCTAATTTCTATGAAAAGATGGTAGTGTTTCAATCACTCTTAATCAAGTTGCATCCAGCACAATTACTACAGAGTTTGCCAAAAGGAAGTCACGAAAAAAATCACCTTTTAAATCTGACATTTCAAAATTGCAGTCAATTTCCCACAGAGGATGCTGTAATTAGCTGTGACATAATTTGTCACTGATCCCAGAGGGGGTAGAATCATCATTAGTCATGCTTTGGCATTTTGTCCCAAACCCTCAGGGTTTTCTCAACGTCCTGGACCAGTGCCCTAAGATCGAGTTGGACGTGCCCCTGGTGAAGTCCTATCTGGCCCAGTTTGCCGCTCGGGCCATCATCGCAGAGCTGGTGAGCGTGGCGGAGCTGGCTCACCCCCTGGAGAACGGCACCCACTTCCCCCTCTTCCTGCTCTGCCTGCAACAGACGGCCAAGCTGAAGGACCGGGAGTGGCTCACCGACCTCTTCCAGCAGAGCAAGGTCAACATGCAAAAGATGCTTCCAGGTACGTCCCTCCTTTCCACCGCCACACACCTTACCTACTCCCCCTCTGCTTCTATCAAATTTAATCCTCCCCTGAACCCACTGGTGTCATGATAAAGAGCATTCAGGGGCCACTAGACCTCTTTGGTATTTGTTTACATTTGTTTTTACATACCATAGTACCCTTCCAGCATTTCACCAGATTATACAGTACAAATGAAATAAATGCATGTCTACAGACATTGTTAGCACACATTACAGTAGCTTACAGTGCAGAATGTAATACAATACAATACAATACAATGACTTTATTAATCCCCGAAGGGAAATTCAGTTGTCTGGTCTCATCTGTTTACTTTTGAATTAAATAGTCTGATTGCTGATGGCAAGAAAGATAATAGCAGTTACTCGGACAAATCTTGCTGAGCTTACTTCTGGCCTTGATTTTGTTGTAGCACTGTCAGTGATATTAAATGCTGCTAACAACACATTGACCAGACTGCCAATCATTTCTACCCACTAGTAGGTCCTCTGCTACTTTTTCATACCTTAATACCCTATAGACTGTTGTAACAAACTCACTGTATTTTCTCATTCACAATTCAGTTCCAAGCTTATGGGAGTTTTGGCTGAATAGGATGGCAAATGGGTCTATACAAATAGAGAAAGGTTTTAACAGATAAGTTTTCAATGGGCCATTCTTTGGTGTGGTTAGGAATTTTCACGGAAGTTGTTTCTCACATTGATGAATTTACATTCAGCCAATGCAGACATGCAAGTTATTTGTGGGCCACTTTGAACAACAATGGTTTGATGTTCTACCCTGTTCTGCCACTGATAGTTTCAAGAGTTTTGCATGTCTGAGCTGCATCAGCTCAGCTGTCCGTTTCTCCATTTGGCTGTATCTTGACTGACCTCCAGTGGTGTGTGTTGTGCACTACAGTCAGTCATCTTCAGACAGTATCAGTTTAAAAGAACAAAAAGCAAATGTTTTTGACTGTATTGAAAGAATCCCCTTCTGAATCTTTAAATACTGTGGTACACCTTAAAACCACAACTCCACCCAACCCTGGGAATCACATCAGAAACATAGCCATCAGCATTGTGACCCCTCTGTATGAATAATTGAGTTCTTCCTCATGGCAGAAATCGATCAGAACAAGGACCGCATGCTGGAGATCCTGGAGGGGAAGGGCCTGAGCTTCCTGTTCCCTCTGCTCAAGCTGGAGAAGGAGCTGCTGAAGCAGATAAAGGCAGACCCCTCTCCACAGTCCATCTACAAGTGGATTAAAGACAATATCTCGCCCAAGCTTCACACCGATAAAGGCTTTGTCAACATCCTCATGACCAGGTAGTTTTACTGATTGTGTTTGCTAGGGTTCAAACAATATGTGAAACCCTTCATCTTCTACAGAATATTCATTTTATTAGCATAGCCACTCCTATCATTATATTTGTTCAGCTTTTAGGCATATTAAATGATAATTGACACTGGTATCTGATCAAAACCTGACATAGACTGTTTTGTTTATTGCTCTCTGTGTTACTGTAAGTACAGAAGAATTTCATGTCCATCACATGCATGTGTACATACATTTCTTTGTATTAATACAAGGAAATGCTTTCTAATCACAGTGACTTAGTTAAGAAAAAAAGGTCTATAATGTAACCAACCTGGGTTGTGGTGTTTTCCCAGTTTCCTCCAGTACATCTCCCAGGAGCTGTGCGTGGCGGAGGGCGATGAGCAGCTGGCAGCTCCCTCCAAAGAGCAGCTGGAGCAGGAGAAACAGCTGCTGCTGGCCTTCAAGCCCGTTATGCAGAAGTTCCTGCACGACCATACCGAGCTACAGGTCAGCGCCCTGTACGCCTTGCAGGTGCACTGCAATGCCAACGGGTTCCCTAAAGGTACAGTACCCCCAAATTTTGGACAGCCTACTAATATATTTGGCTTATGAACTAATTGCAAAAATACAAATAATTTTGGCTGATAAGCAGCAAGAAATTGGAGTGCAAGGATGTTAAAAATGATCCTCGTCATGATTTTTAGTCAAATGCTCGAAGTAAAAACGTGAATATTGACCAGTTTAACATTATTGCACATTTTTACCTTTTTATGTTTTTTTCCAATAAGGCATGCTACTGCGCTACTTTGTCAACTTCTACGACATGGAGATCATTGAAGAAGAAGCCTTCCTTGCATGGAAAGAAGATATTACCCAAGAATTCCCTGGAAAAGGAAAAGCTTTATTCCAGGTACAGTAACGTAGTTTATTGTAATAGAGAGAAAGAAGCCACACTTCATCACACTTAAACTTTAGCTCATTAATGCTAGAATGATTTTATATTGTATAATTTTGCAAGGATTTATGCATGATTTTACTTCTCCCTCCTTACAGGTAAACCAGTGGCTCACCTGGCTGGAGACGGCGGAGGAGGAGGAGTCCGAGGACGACGCAGACTGAGAAACCAAGCAGAAGCATCATGGCGTAGAGCGATCTTATCTTACTATTAGACTCGCCTTTCCTTTATTAAACTCCATGCTTAATTTAACCACTACCACGTGGCACTCAGCTGCTTCTGTCTTGCAAATATAAACCGAAAGCTTATACCTATAGGGCCTCGTGCTACCACCCGCACCGTGATGTTAGGCTGAGAAGCACCGTGTGATCTGTTGCCTAATGGATGTTTGATTTTTGAATATGTGTCCTGATCAGCTACATGAATTCTTGAAGTCTAGAGTGGCTCAACCATGTGTTTCTTTGTTTTTGCTCTGACTGTTAGGTTTGTAACTTTTTTTTCCCACTGTACTGCATGTTTTTCATTTCCACTCAATTTTTACTGATTTGAACCTCCCCCGTTAGGAAACAGCTTTATTTAAAATTGTGTAGGATTTGCCCCTAAATAAGTCAAATTAGTGATGATCTTTGCTAATGCTAGCTAATAGCATACAACCATTAACAAAGGGTCTTGTCGGTGAGCGGCTTTGTAATCTTCTGTAAAGGTCTGGCCTGGATTTCCTTCCATCATGCTCTGATGCAATGCTTGAAAACAGCAGAGAAAAGGCTGCAGAGAGATCCATATAGTGAAAATCAACACAATATGTGACTTTCTGCCTTTGTTTCAGAAAGTGTGAATGTCAAGAGGCCTACTGAAGTGAGAATGAAGCAAAGCTGGCAAACATTTCATAACAAATTAAGGTGTGCTTAGTCAACCAGTGCTCACTAAAAACTTGTTTTGCTTTTTTTTTTTTTTTTTTTTTTTTTATAAAAGTGCTCTTCATAGTTGCTGATGATGAGCATCTTTTTTTTTAAAAAAATCATTTCTCCTTCAGGAGATTTCTCCCTTTTGTAATCTGTACCTCTTTGTTGTCTTTTATTACATGAGTGGTTGCAATACTTATCATCCTCCAAATGTTACAATATTTTAAAACAACTGTAATCATTGGTGTGCCGCCGTAACATTTCAAAGTTGCCTGTGTTTCTACCTCTTAGTTAGATGGGCTTTTTGTTTTGTGCTGGGATTTTTAAAATCTACTAAGAAGAATCTAGAGCCCGAGCACATGCTGAAGTATTTGATTTAGTCCTGGCCTAATTGCACAATAAATTTATTGAAGCAGAAGTTCCCAATGAAGCTTGACATGGTTTACAAGTATTAATATTTAGAAGGAAAGAACGGCTTGTTTTTATGAATTCGGCAGCTCTTCTTTGAGAAATGTACCTGTTAAAAGGTGGAGTTTCGGAGATTTGTCGCGCCATAGTTTGGAGCGGCAGTTTGAATGTGGCCTCTTTTGATTTAGAAGTTTCAAAAGGAGCAATCTAAAAACATATTGGTTAAATTGACAATATAAAAACAAAATAGATTATCGGTTTCCCTCTAAAGTGTAACTGCTAAACAAATGATTAACATCGAGTTTTAAGAATCATGCTCACAAGCCATGTTTATATATAAGGCAATGGATTTGAATCTTATTGTAAGGTATTCATAAATATTGTGCACCTCTATTGCTTTAATGTCAATAAAGTCCAGTACATGAGCACAAATGCTATTTTTCACTTTATTTTCGCTGCTTTTCTTCACATATTCCAACCCTACAACAAAACACTTCACACTATGGTACACTAACATCTGAGATGAAAACTGTACAAGTTTCAGTCTGGTGGTTGGTGAGCAGCTCGGCCAAAGAGTCCACAGATTCATTCTTGATCTGTCGGGATCCAGAAGTATTCCACCACCTTCCTGCTTCTGCGAGTAGGGGCCGAGTCGGGTCGCTCCCCTCCGAAGGCGGGCAGCTCATCGAAGTGACTCGGACCCAGATCCCTTCCCATGTGTGGGGCAGAGACCCTGAACATGGTCCTGAGAAAATAAATCAATGTTGGAGGCCAGTTTGGAGAATAAAAAAAGATTGTAACATGTATTTAAAAATATCTAGTAGCACCTACAGCTCACTCTAAACTGTTCAGTTGCAATGTCCAAAATGTAATCTTCCACATTTTCAATTTGTGTAGATGCTCTCAAATACTTCATAATTCTATTGAATGTGTATTATTTACAGCATAATGTGTGGTGGCAGTGTACTGGACTTTACTTTTAAAAGTGTTTCTAATATTTTGTCTACCCACGTCACATGCATTGTGGCATGGATTAGAATTCCAATTTTAAGTAAACCCAACAGCTTTTTATTGTGCAGTTTCATGTTTTAAAACAACTATTTTAAGAAACATATTTTAATATTATTGAATGGTTAATGCCTACTATTCTATGGAGTATTAGAATTTAAGTGGTGATATTTGAAAGACCAGCTGTTGCAATTTTGCAATGTTTCACAAAATAGTCCAAAAATGAAAAAAATCTTAATGTGTTCTTGATCAAGAGCAACAGTTTCAAAGGAAGAGGAAAATCTACATCACTTAAACCACTGCTTGAGTTTCAGAGGGTTTTGATATCTTCCCTCAGGGATAGTTTTACTACTGCTCCTATTAGTGTGATCACCATTAGAACTGTGAGGCCCCCTGGTGGCCACAGGACAGGACAGCAGTTTACCTGGACGAACTCCTCTCAGGCTCCTCAGGACTGGACTCTGGAGTGGAAATGTACACAGGATCTCCCTCCTGAGCGAAAACAAATACATGAGATAAGGCATGAAGAGGATGCACAATGTTGGTGTGAGGTCAAAAGCTTTTGTTGTTAGTCTAAAAACAATGACTAAAAGGCACATCCATCCATTATCTATACACCGCTCAGTCCTCATTAGGGTCATGGAGGGGCTGGAGTCTATCCCAGCTGACTTAAGGCAAAGGCAGTGGACACCCTGGACAGGTCACCAGTCTACCACAGGGCTACACATACAGACAAACAATCACACTCACATTCACAGCTACAGATAATTTAGAGTTACCAGTCAACCTGAGCAAGTTTTTGGACTGTGGGAGGAAGCTGGAATACCTGGAGAAAACCCACACATGCGCAGGAAGAACATGCAAACTCCATGCAGAAAGATCCCAGGAAGGCGGGGACGCAAACCTTCTAGCTGCAAGGCAAAAGTGCTAACCACTAAGCTATTGTGAAGCCCCTTAAAGACACATCTAAAATACAATAAAATAATAAGATAGAACAAAAAGAAATGAAGTCAGGGTGTCAGTCTCTACTTGAATCATTTGCCATGAAGAAGAGACAGCGACTTCAAAGTTTCCAGAGTGGGCAGCTCTTACATGGGAAGTTAAAGTGTTTGAGCAGCTTGATCACCTCCAGTTTTGTGACTGAATCTCAGAAACATCCAAGAGCATCTACTGGTCAACCACAGTGCTCTTCGCTGATTAAAGCAGCACCAACCCATTTCAAACCTTAAGAACAAGCTAATAAACCCTTAACATCATTCTTGAAAGAGATTGTAAGCCAGTGAAGAGAGGCCAGTACTGCTGTTTCATGATCACTTTCTTTTTCCTGTTTGAAGGAAAACAGCTACATCTTGTAGCAGCCGTAGATGCTGAAAAGATGACTGCACTACGCCCACAAGCCTTTTTCCAACTGAGTATAATAAAGGCATGAGTGACTTTTTCAAAGTCTTTGGGATAGAGATCAGATTTATCTTGGCTAAAAGACAGGTTAAAAAAAAAAAAAGTTGGTCTTTGACCACTGAGCTGATGTGTCAAATCTGAAGGAGCTGTCAAGGATCACTTCGAGTTTTTCCACAAAAGGTTGTATGAAGCCAAGACCAAGAGTACAGTCAGGGTCATCCAAAAAGTCCAGTGGACCAAAACTTCACGTTTTCTGGATGTTGAAAGTTAGCGTAGACATTTATGGATCTCTCATCTGCACTTACCTGGTGCTTGCTTGAAGAACAGAAATGTAAAATCATCTCACCGTGAAGTTTCTTGGGTTGCCATCTGGATTTTTCAGGATTTTAACCCTCTGATCACTTTCGGTCATGCACAGGAAGTAGCTCTTAATGTTGGCTTGACACTGTTGAGAAAAATAAATGTGATCTAGTCAACAGATGCAAAAACAGATTCTAAAAATAAATTAAAAGAAGTGTTTATTTTCCGAGTATGAACACTATTATCTCAGCATGTCATTCAGCCATGTTCAATGGAAGTCATTGGAAACAGATGTCTCTAAACCAAGCCTGTGTCATTGTTGCATGTTGTACTTTACAAGACAGACATAGCCATCTGGACACTAGAACACCAGAGTAAATTGCTTTCTCTGTTCTGTGGTGGTGAGAACTAATTCACCCTTCCACACTCACCACTTCGATCTCTATAAATTGGTGAGGTGGCCCTCCCTTCACACCCAGCAGCTTCACCACCGGTTTCATTTTGTTTATAAGTCAATCCTGGGAAAGATACCACCCTACCTATCTTCTCTTCTTCACCTCGCCCATAATTCATATCACACTCTAGTGAATACAGTACATCAAACTCATCATCCCCAATACTTCTACTATTTTTGGCCATAACTCCTTTTGCTTTGCAGCAGCTAATGACTGGAACACCCTCAAACTTGCAACTTCAAGCTTAAACTCCAACAGATTGTAGTCGATGGTTGCAGCTGCTGATCACTTCGGACCTTACTTACGCTACCGTTCAAAAGTTTGGCGTCACCCAGACAATTTCATGTTCTCCATGGAAACTCATACTTTTATTCATGCGCTAACATAATTGCATAAGGGTTTTCTAATCATCAATTAGCCTTTCAACACCATTAACTAACACAATGTAGCATTAGAACACAGGAGTGATGGTTGCTGGAAATGTTCCTCTGTACCTCTATGTAGATATTTCATTAAAAATCAGCCATTTCCAGCTAGAATAGTCATTTACCACATTAACAATGTCGACACTGCATTTCTGGTTAATTTAATGTTATCTTCATTGAAAAAAAAGCTTGTCTTTCAAAAATAAGGACATTTCTAATTGACCTCAAACTTTTGAATGGTAGTATACATGCATACATACACACACACACACACACACACACACACACACACACACACACACACACACACACACACACACACACACACACACACACACACACACACACACACACACACACTTTCCTACACCTCATGCACTTTTTTTTTCCACTCACATGTACACTACCAGTCAAAAATTTGGACACACCTTCTCATCTAATGGTTTTTATTTAATTATTTATGCATTGTAGATTAATACTGAAGGCATCAATACTGTGAAAGAATACATATGGAATTATGTTGTAAACAAAAAGTGTTCATCTGCAGTATTAATCTACCATGTAGAAAACAATACAAATAAATAAAAAGCATTGAATGAGAAGGTGTGTCCAGACTTTTGACTGGTAGTGTATATGCTGCCATGCTTCTTACTTGTTGACCTGTTTACTTTTGTTCTATGTTATGTTTATATGTCTATTTGTTTCTGTGGTTTACATGTGTATTTGTTCCTGCTGGCACTGCTTGGCCTGGTCATGTTTGCAAATGAGAACTGGTTCTCAAACATTTGTACCTGGTAAAATAAAGGTCAAATAAAAACAAAAATGCTTCCTTACTGCTTTGTTCTGCCTCAGAGCCTTCAGGTCCTCCTGAGCTCGGAACGTGTTGGCTAGCTCTTGGTGCTTCTCCCTCCAGCTCAGACACTCGGCCGTCCTATCCTGCCTCTCCTTCTCCGCTAGACGCCTCTCGGCCTCGGCCTCCCGCTGAGCCTGGTTGGCCTTTTTGCTCTCCTCCTCTGACGCCATCGCTCTGCGCCTCGAATTCAGCTCGCTGCAAACAGAATGCAGAAATCACACCCCAGCCAGACCGCAGACAAACAGCAGAGACTCCCTTTGCACACAGTTTCACAAAGTGGCCTGACTGTAGTTGAATCTTATTTTGGACCTGTTGTTCACCATATTCTCATTCGCTGTCCCATTCAGTTTTCACATCGTGACTTCTATAGTGCAACACGAGCTGGTGTTGAGTTTTTAAAGTGCAATATACTTTAAAATGATATATGTATGTGACTTTATAATTTATTCCTGACCTGAGATTAGAATGAAACCATTTTACTTTCATGTGCAAAAACAGACATAAACCAAAGGCAGCAATCTATTAAAAAAGAAAAAAAATAATGGTTTTTGGTGTAACTGCTATACAGTCAGGTAGAGCATGTTTGGATAAGTCGATCCTAACTACGCACATCTGGATTTAAGTACTTTCCATCTTAATTCTCAGAAGAATTACTGACATGCATGGACACCTCACAGGGACCACCTGTACTCATGTCTAGATGAAGGTGTACTAGTGTGATTTAATCGGCTTTTAGTGTTTTGGGAGTGTAACCTTTTAGCATCCATCATGTGTCTGCCCAGAATCTCACTTTCATCTTTGTTTTTACTGTTGGATTTTATTGTATTGTGCTCAAAGAGCTGTTAAATGAAAGGTCATAACTGTTATACTGTGGCAGTACACTGACGTGTGAAAGTGTTGGGCGCTGAGCATTTAGCAAACTCATCTTGAACATACACAAAAATGCCAAAAAAAACAGTGAAAGAACATGACAGCAAAGATCAAGATGATCAAAATGAGGACCCTCTGCATTCACAACCTTCTTCCTCTTCATTTTTCACACTGTTATCTGATTTAATGCTTCAGCTTTGGTCGCAAATGCTATTTAGAGGTAATTTTCATCTAATGATTGAATTGTTATTCCCAGTATTATCCTACTCTTACTAAATATGGCGCTGCACTGGGTGGTCCAAACTGTCCAAAAGACTTAAAAATATAAGAAATCTCTTCCAGCAGCACAATGTTCCTCCCTCCTCTGACTAAAATTATCACTGCAATGTGATTTCTTCTTGGACTTACATGGTGTGCAGTTTTGCTATGTCGCTTCCTATAGGCCAGGTGAGTTCACACTAAATTCTTTCTTGATGAGGTGTAACAATCAGATTTGACAGTCAGCCTTCCTGCATAGCTTCCTATTTTTATAGAAGAAGCAGAGAACAAAACATGCCTGATCTGGCCTGCTTCACATTGTTCCAGCCGCTCTTTCTTTCAGCAGCCCACTATCAGGTTCACACTGTTTGGACCGTGTGGCCTTAAAATCAACAAGCACTTATCTAACCATTTTTTAAAAAAACAACTTTGACCCATCATTTCCTCTTCTGTTGAATACATACAGGCTTCAAAAGTGAAAAATCTGCTTGGAATCTGCTCGGAGTTCTGGATTACAGAAATGCACTGTAGGTTGTACCTGTATATTGTGCACATGTGCACCATATGTCTCCTTACTGTCAGTGATGAGAGTGTGTGTGCGTGTGTGTGTGTGTGTGTGTGTGTGTACATATGGAGGGTGGGAGGGACAGGTTTTCTCTGTTTTCTGTTTTTCTTGTTATGCTTTTAACTGTTACAAAGCACTTTGTGTTGCATTTTAGTTGTATGAGAAGTGCTATATAAATAAAATTTGACCAAGTGATTGATTGACCACTGCTGAGCATGAGCATTATTTGCCCCTTGTAGTGTCGTTCACAAAATCGTAAAGTGCACTTCCACATCTGCTAGGGTCTATGTGATGTAAATTTCATCACCCTCCCAAGAATCCACATACATTCCAAAATTTGTGCTAGTCTATGTTTTAGACAGCTTTAATGCCCTTTTAAGCATCTTTAGGTTTTTTTGTTTGTTTGCTTTTTGTTATATGGGTCATTCCAGAATTAGAGGACATTTGGGCTTCAAAATTTTGAAAAATAAACCTCGTCTTTTACAATTTTCCGCTACATATTCATCAATAATAGGTAATAAACTATCAAAGGCATGATTGGCTCAGCTTACACAACCATTTTTTTTCTCCATGTTTTAATTGTTGTTTGCTAACCCTACTGTAATCACAGTAACAGGATTGCAAATCCATGGTAATGTTAGCTTTTTCTCAGGAGTAGAAGCTAGATATTTAGCTAGCTGTTACTGCAGACCAAGAGGACAAACTCACTGATGTAAAAAAGTCAAGAAAAAAGTAACAAGGCTTTGTTGCAGCACCGAGATAGCTCAACAGGTGGCGCAGGCGACGCATGAACAGGGGCTCTAGTCCCTGATGCAGTGGCCTGGGTTCGATTCCAACTCATGGTCTTCTTCTGCCTCTTCACTAACCTGTCCAAAGCCAAAAAAATAATTTGTCTTTTCCTGATAATAAGCATAACTGGGTTGCAGGACGTTCAATCAAAGCTGACAATGTTATGAAAATATGAAAAGTAGAAGAGAGGACATAGCTTTGCTCTACAAATTCCTTTGGAAAACGGATGATCTTAATTCCAGTGTATCATGTGATTTACTGTTTTCTTCTTCTATCACGGTAAACAGGATATGGTAACAGGGTTGTGGGACACACGTTCCATGCATAATAATTATTATTTAAAAATATTGTGTTGATTAAAAAATGCTCCCACACTATCAAGAGACAGCAATGAAAAAAAATAATACCATAAAAAGGAGGTTTAAATGTAATTTTAACTGTTTTATTTGAGATTCAATTTGGTCATGGGGGGTGAGACAAGAGAAAAATGGCATTTTAGGTGGAACTCCAGACTTATTTGATATTTTTACAAATATTTTCAAACACTCTTTTCTCCTAGTTTTTTTTTTTTTAGATTTGGTCTCAGGACAAGTACATTTACACAACAACTGCATGTTTTAGTATTTTGTACATGGATTATTTGAAATTTGACGAATGTCCTCCAATTCTGGAATGACCCTTATGTAGGCACAAGTTGGTCCAAAATTCTTCCGCCTGATTAAGTTATCCCTCATGACTAAACCATAGGTAGAACCTGCATCTACAAGATTTCAGTTAGTGGGGAAAGGATACATAACATCGCTGGAAACACAGCCAGGTGCTAGTAAAACGTACCCACCTCTCTTTAATCTGGACATTTTCCTGTGTGATTTGCCTCAGTCTGTGTCGGAGGTCATCTCTGTCTGCCTGCAGGCTCCTATTCTCCTGCAGCAGAGCCTGTTTCTCTCCAGACAGCCGGTCCAGCTTCAGCTTAGTTTCAAAATAGTTCTTCTCTGTTTGTGCCAGTAACAGCTGCAGATCAGTGTGCTGCAGAAGGAGAAGCTAGATGTCAAATTAGATGTCCCAGGTTGTGATTGAATTGATGTAATCCACTGATAACGTTAGATCCTGTTTATGCCCTGGCTAATTCAGGGGAAATTCATTCCACTAACAGAGGGGTATCTCCACTGGAAAACTGCACATAAAGATACTTCCAATCTATTCTGCTTACAGAGTTGTCATCTGAAGTTTATTTCCCTGCTTATCAACATGCAATTATGGGGATAAAATAATAACTTGCGGTAATTTATATAATTGTATAATTTATTTAATTAATGTTCTTCCTTAGCGTGTGATCTGGGGAAGTTACCACATCACCGTGACCCTGTCATCAATTAACTGATCCCATTTTAAACCCTCAAGTTCTGGTCTGTATGGTGGCTCAGTGGTTAGCACTGTTGCCTCGCAGCTTGAAGATCTCCCATCTTTCTGCATGGAGTTTGCATGTTCTCCCTGTGCATGCATGGATTTTCTCTGGGTACTCCGGCTTCCTCCCACAGTCCAAAAACATGCTGAGGTTAATTGGTAACTCAAATTTTTCCGTAGGTGTGAATGTGAGTGTAATTATTTGTCTCTAAGTGTAGCCCTGTGATAGACTGGTGATCTGTCAAGCGTGTCTCCTGCCTTCACCCTAAGTCAGCTGGGATAAACTCCAGCGCCCACCCTGTGTGACCCTAATGAGGATATGTATAGATAATGGATGGATGGAGGTTCTGGTCTGTGAGGTCTTCTGATTTAAAGAAAAAGAGCTCACTTTGTACACCGCTACTTGTGAACAGTCAACGTCATGATTGTAACCTTTCAGTGTGCCTCAAAGGTCAATTTTATTTCTCAGCTTTAGGACCTACATAATTACTTATTCAGCCCCAGTGTGTGCTCCGGATCTCTTCTGCTTTTTAGTACATTTGTACCTGTGTAAGAAACACCCTGTTACCAGTTCCAGATTTTTCTTGTAGTCAACAAACACTTTAAAACAAACAGAACCAACACTATGTTAGTCCACCCTTAGTGTTTTCAGATTTCAAGACTCCAACCAATTACGTAAATCTTAACAACACATCCATCCATTATCTATACACTGCTCAATCCTCATTAGGGTCGTGAAGGGCTGGAGTCTATTCCAGCTGACTTATGGTGAAGGCAGGGAACATCCTGGACAGGTCACCAGTCTATCACAGGACTACACATAGAGACAAACAGTTAGACTCACATTCACACCTACAGACAATTTAGAATCCCCAGTTAACCTCAGCATGTTTTTGAACTGTGAGAGGAAGCCAGAGTACCTGGAGAAAACCCATGCATGCACAAGGAGAACATGCAAACACCATGCAGAAAGATCCCAGGTCGGGATGCGAACCGGGGATCTTCTAGCTGCAAGGTGACAGTGCTAACCACCAAACCACCGTGCAGTCCCCTGTTACAATCTTGATTATTATTTTTTTTTTTTTAATTTTTTCATCAATGGACGAGAATAAAATTCTTTTCTGGCTTTGAGTTCCACTTTCAAGTTCCCACCAAACTCACCAAAGACATCATAAATCATATGTGAAATATCAGACTAAGGTATTGAGGTTAAAAGAGCATCCAAATGTCCACTGGTTTCTTTTATAGCATCCCAGGCCAGGACGCAAACCAGGGATGTTCGAGCTGTGAGGCGACAGTGCTAACCACTGATCCACTGTGCAGCCCACACAAAGATATTCTGTGGCTTATTTTTTTTTTAAAATAAGTAATCTCCTGAAACATCTGGCAATTGTTGCTTTTACAAATTATCAGCCAAATAGCAGGAAGTAGAGGGACTATTTTCAGCAGTGGATTAATACACATTTGTTGCTCAAATGAGTATTTCCAGGAGCAGGGTAGTGGATATGAGATTTATTGGGGAAAAAAACTACTGTACCCAGATCCATTTCTACTTAAGGACATATCACCTAGTGCCATAGTGTGGCTCACTGATTAGTGTTTTGTTTTTGGAGGGTTTTTGAACCAGGCACAGAGTTAGAAGATAAAATAAGACCTTAGATGCAGAGAATGTCTTCATTTTAATTTGGTCTCCTTTCATTTCATTGCTGACAAGAAGAAAATAAGCATCCGTAAAGTCGTACATTACATTTATCTTTAAAATAGTGATAGGCTCAATGTTTCCTTGCATTGTACACCTCTCACCATGACAAAATCAAAATGAGGGATCATACAAATTACATGGGATACTATACTGTAGTTAAACTAGCTGTTGTTTACACTCATTGTTGCCTCTCATTATGTAGCTGTTTTGAGATAAGTATGTCCGTCATTTGATCATTTCTGTGTCGTGTGTGTACCTCCTTTTTAAGCTGCTGCAGTTCTTCGCTCAGGCGTCCTCTGTCAGCCTCGGCTACCTCCTTGTCCCGCTGACATCCGAGGGCCCGGGCCTCGGCCAGGGCCCTGCTCTGTTCTGCCTCCCCTCTGGACTCCTTAGCCTCGTCTGCAGCTCGGGAGCACAGCGTGGCCCTCTGCTGGCTCTGGTACAGCTTCTGCTTCAGCTGATGGAGGTCACAGGCAGAGAGGAGGCTGTGCAGTTTACTGCAGTGACTTGGTCAGGAAACAGTAGAGGCCACTGACATGTAATAAGACTGACCACTATGAGTTAGAATAAGGATCTGCATATGTATATGGCATGGGTGGATACACTACCGTTCAAAAGTTTGGGGTCACTTAGAAATGTCCTTATTGTTGAAAGAAAATCTGTTTTTTTTGAATGAAAATAACTTTCAATTAATCAGAAATACAGTCTAGACATTGTTGTAAATGACTATTCTAGCTGGAAATGGCAGATTTTTAATGGAATATCTACATAGAGGTACAGAGGAACATTTCCAGCAACCATCACTCCTGTGTTCTAATGCTACATTGCAAATCAATCAATCGATCGATCGATCGATCGATCGATCAATCAATCAATCAATCAATCAATCAATCAATCAATCAATCAATCCATCAATCCATCAATCCATCAATCAATCCATCAAACTGTATTTATATAGCACTTTTCATACAGTTAAAATGCAACACAAAGTGCTTTACAACATTTAAAAGCATTAAAAACAAAGGAACCCATCCCTCCCTCCATATATACATATATGCACACAACTGCACATTCACATGCCCACACACACACACACACACACACACACTCTCACCACTGATTGTATTGTTTAGCTAATGGTGTTGAAAGGCTAATTGTTGATTAGAAAACCCTTGTGCAATTATGTTAGCACATGAATGAAAATGTGAGTTTTCACGAAAAACATGAAATTGTCTGGGTGACCCCAAACTTTTGAATGTAGTGCATCTGTAAAAATGCTATTTATATTCCCTTGTACCTCTGCCATTATATGAGACTATATGTGAGAGTTTATATTTTGATACTCCTTTCTAATAGTAAAAGGCAATTTCAACAATTTTATTAATAAAATGTCAGTTTATTTGTCAGGAAGAGCTCCATACAGCCCAGTGACATCATTTAAAAATCATTTGGGTAATCTCATGTTGGGTTTGATAAGTACAAATTTACAACAGAAAAGTCTGAGACACACACTGGATGTAAGCATTCCTAGACTAAGAGAATAAACACAAATATGCTATTCTTTGCATCATGGGGATGCAGACTCCTGTTTTGATACTAGAAATCAAGTCAGGGTATGTCGGTTTCTGTTGTCTCCCTTTAAAGGCTGCTTTGTAATTCTTTCTGAAGTCTTTACACACATGCTAGTTTAATTATAGGTTGTTTGATTTCACCAGAGTCAAATGATCATGCATATTTACTGCACTCACCATATCAACAGTCAAAAGACTGTTAGCTGCTGTCTTACTGCATCAACTCTTTATTTTGGCGAAACAATATGGATGGTCCTATTTGCCCCTATTTTTATTTTAATATTATTATTTTGGAAAGGGGTCCTATTAATAAGGCCTCTATCCTCAGTGACATTTTAGGAAACACTGCTAAATCTCAGGATTGCATTTCCAAAAATACTATTTGTGCCCTTTAATTTGTTTCAGAAATGTTTTTTACATCTCTTGATCTCCATAAACATGTCTCTCAAGGTGCCCAATTAAAACAGTTTTTGCAGAATGTATTCTGACAGTTTAGTAGTTCAGATGAGTCCACTGCCCCTATCATCATGTATAAATGATTTATTGATAGTTTCAAACAGAAAAGGCATGATGGAAAATAAAAAAACCCAATTTACCCACATATGAATTGACAGAATATGTTTTAGGTCTTATTTAAAAGTGCTATATGGTCTACTGGGACTGAACGTATGTTAGAATAAGGTCTTACATATTGAAGTGTTTATGTTCATATGGTTGTTTTTATGATGATGGATCTTTTAGTGCTGAGAAAAGTCTGGCAATTGTTTTTTTATTCTCGACTGATGACCTGTTCCAGACTGTTTCCAGTGCTTGATTGTACCTCTTTGATTTGAGCCTGCAACTCCTGGTTCAGGTTCCTGAGGTTCCTCATTGTCAGCTCATTCTCTGTGCGCATCATGATCCGCTCCATGTGAATCTCATTGGACAAGTACTTGTTTTCTTTCCTCAGATCTTCACACTCCTGAGGAAGGTTTATATTATTAATGAGCTGTGGCTTGGAACAAAAGCTGCAGAGTTTTGCTAAAAATGTTGTACGTCTTGAAATCATGAACTATTCCATCATAGAAAAGGATGGAATCATTTGGAATCTCTTTTGAACACAAAAAAAACTGTTAAGATATTCCTCATGCTGGACATCAGTGTCTACTTGTTTCACTCAGCAGATCGTTCATCCTCTCTATCACTTTTAGTGTTTGAGATTCGATGCATTACATTTTAATTTAAGAAACGTTTAAATTTGGACCCTATTAATCTTACACTTTAAGGGCCTTTTTGAACTTGGAAAAAGCAGTTTAAGCAGATTAAAGAAATTAATTATTTAATTATTATTTAATTATTAATTAATTAAAGCAATTAATCAGAAATGCAGTCTAGACTTTGTTAATGTAGTAAATGGTTTTCTACAAGAGGCCTAACAGACTGTTTAGCAGCTTTTCTTCACGTCCATCAGAGCTGACGTGTTACAACACCACAAATTCAGGTGTGTTGAAAAAAAATTTGTTGCCTCTTTGGAAAATAAAACGCTTCGATGACAAATGAGTTTCGATTGGCTGTGTGAGCGCTGCAGTTGAAACCAGGCTACCTGCCATGTTTGAACAGGGATGGGGGTTTTCATCACCTTATCTGCAAATATTCATTCACACATCTTTTTTAATGATAAGCGTGGGAGTTGGGGAGGATTTGGATGGAGATGAAGCAAGCTAGCAGGTATTTCAGAGCTCATGAGTGCACCGGTGAACACAACTAGCATTATTAATATTGATGAGGCATTTCCTTTTAGGGTGTGTTTACAGCAACAGGTTGGGAGGATCTCCTCCGATAAGTACATTATCTGTCACACCCGTAGTCATGATTCATGTGAGAAATCAGCAGTAAATTAATCATTATTTGTTTAAATGACTCGTCATTTTTTAAACAGTTGGGTTTCGACTCTTGCATCATAATTTATGAAAGCACCTTACCTTCCTCTTTCTGACCAGCTCTCCTTGCAGATGATTGATCTGGAGGAAGGATCCGTTGGAGCTGACGGCACTGATCGGCCTGACCGCCCGGACAGGCCTCCTGGACGGCCTGGACAGAACTTTGAGCTCTTCTGTTACTCCGTTTTCAAAGCGGCTGCCCCTGTTAACATTGCTGCTGCTCATGGAGAAAGATTTGTACAGCCTGTCATCTAACGAAGACTTCCCGGCCGTCTGCAGGTCTGTGTGGGACTTTGCTCTGATTGACATTTCAAAGCCAAACTGGGGCAGTTCTGCCAAAACGTCAAGATAATCGAGAGGATGCTCCGAGAGAAGACGGGGGCTCCTGGTTTGTACTTAGGATGTGGGCCAGCAACCTAAATGAAGTTCTCAGTTTCATGCCCAGTTCACTGGGTGGATCCTATCACCAAATGAGCATCATTCATTATTCATTGAGTAACATGATAGAACACAGCAGCATGGGGCAGAAGCAAACAGTCTGAGTGTTTTGGTATGCGGACATGCTTTAAATTTAGTGCTAAGGTTAGTTTAACTTTTCGTCAAACCACTCATCGTGGCCAAAATAATGTAATAAGGTCCCACCTCTGGACTTCATAGCTGGTATTCTACCCTCCTCGGGTAAACAGATCAGTGGAAGCAAACGGGGTCACAAAGTGCAAGACTCAAGAAAAACTGGATTTGCTTTTACTGGAAATGTGTGAGAAACATTTCTCTCTTTAATCTGTGCTATTTGAGTCTACAATGACAAAGGATTGTATGGCTGCATTAGTCATCATGACTTTTACATGGAGGATCACTGTGCATATTACTGATTGCTTTTAATTTAACTGTGGGCTCATTTTTCAGTGCAATTTACAGTCCTGCACATTTATGGAAGCAGTGCCACTGTGATTAGAAGTAGAGAGGACTCAGAAATGTCTTCTGAGCAGTAAAACAAAGATAGAAATAAAGTTTAATTTCTTTTTGATTTATTTCACAAAAAGCGTTACCAATGCTGGTTAAAAAACGAAAAAAAAGAAAGAGGGTTTGACAAACCACATGTAGTTTACAACTTGCACTCTACACACTAGGTGTTTTTCACGCTGCTCTGTACATCAAATCCAGAAAGATATTCCATAATGCTGATCTTGCAATCAAAAATAAGGACATTTCTAAGTGACCCCAAACTTTTGAACAGTAGTGTATGGTCACAACACAATATGAATGTAATTAGATACATGGCCTGTTTGGTCTTGCATAAAAATCATCTCTGTTGGACTTATTGCAAACCTACATCCTCATCAGTCTGGTTTCTGGTCTTCTCAGACTGGTGGGATCACAGATCAGCCCTCATTCCACTCACTAGATTCTCATATTTACATTACAAATAATTTTTAAATGCTGCAGTTGTCAGAGACCAACAGAAAAGACTCGAGTACAGCTTTAAGGCAAGAATTTTTAGTATGGAGGATACACTCACAATAACAAATGATCCTTTAATTGCATTTCTTTCAACAGTCATTAAAGAAAAGAATATTATTTGAAAGTTCTGTCTGAGGAGAACAAGGTGTCTGTAACTGGCTTCAGATCATTGACTTCAGAGAATTATTTCAGTCACAGTATGCTCCTGTCCCTTGACGTTACGTCGAGAAACTGTCACTTTTATCACCGATTATGTTTTCCCTCTCCCAGTGGGAGAAGTGAGACGTACGCTCTTCCTGACCAGGGAAGTGTGACCAATTAGCTTCTCTTCCAGCTGCTATCTGCGTACCAACACTGTATTCCTTACAGGCCGGCCTCAGTCATCCATGCTGCACACAGGAAGCTCCATTATTCACATAGTATTCAGCGAGTCATGTAAGTAGGACACGTTGAACTCTCTCACGTCCACATTCTAACATCCTCGCTGTCAGCAAGTCATGATGAAGTGCTTGTAAACACAGCAGAGTAGATCCATCCTCACACTATCTCTGATCTGCTGCACCACCCTCATGTTCTGGTTTCCCAGCACCAGCTTCCACAGATTAGACAAGCATGTGGAGGCGTGGATCCAAAGGCTGCTGGTTTGAATTACAGTAAAAGGACATGTATTAACTGAGCTGATAAAGATTTTTTTAAAATTATTATCTGGTTTTATCTGGTGTGCAGCTCTGTATCAAGCTTCAGTATTTTAGCATCCAAGCAGCTGTTCAAATTGTTTTTTCCACAGATTAATATATGCATGATGCAATTAAAAGTCTGATATAGTCCAAAAAGGATTAAGATATGACATATCAGTGTTTGAGCAGTAAAGATGCTGGTGTTTGAAATTTGTTTGCTTTGGATAGAGCAAAGCAAGCTGTTTCCTCCTGTTTGTGCTAAGATGTGTGAATTGCCAAACAGATGTGAGTGGTATCGATTTACTCATCCAACCGAAAGTGCATTTGTTCTATTTTTTTTTAAAGGGAATTGCCTCAAAATAAGAAAAACATGGATTAACCACCAGTTTTATTGGAGCTCATTTAAACGTATTTGAAAAAAATTAAAAATTAATCCGATTCTGGCGAACTGGAGATGCAGTCGATAGTTGTACACGGTGATCCAGTGAGCTGACAGCACGAGTCAAAACACATCAGATTTCACTGTGTGTAACTGAAGCTAAGCATGGCTGGTTGTTTGCTCTCTAAGGTATTATTGCTACACAGGAAAGAGCTGTTTAAGCATCACATGAGCTCAGTTTAATTAACCGTAATTTATTTTTTAGCTTAGCATGGAACCGCTGGTTATCAACACACAACACTGCACTGTTCCTTTAACATTTATGATGTGTTTCTGGTCCTGGACCTCAACTTCGGAAATATGCTTGTTATTGTTTGGTCTCTTTAGTGTGTTTCTCAGTTTTAAAAGAACCACACATAAACATGACTTTCAGCTACTGTCACCAGTACAATATGGATTAAAGGTGGATTTTCCTGTGCTTTGTGGTATTTCTGTGATTGCAGTTGACAGAACTTTTCATACCAACACTAAAGCCTATTGGAGGACATCACAAATTGGAGTTACATTCAGTAACTACTCTGTTTTTCTGTTTTTCACAGAACCATTTCTCTACAGCAGTAGTTCCTGTACAGATGCATTTCAATTACACAACCTTCCCACATTCAGCCACATACACTACCATTCAAAAGTTTGGGGTCATTCAGACAATTCCATATTTTCCATGAAAATTCACACTTTTATTCATGTGCTACCATAATTGAACAATTGTTTTCCAATCATCAATTAGCCTTTCAACACCATTAGCTAACACAATGTAGCATTAGAACACAGGAGTGATGGTTGCTGGAAATGTTCCTCTGTACCTCTATGGAGATATTCCATTAAAAATCAGCTGTTTCCAGCTAGAATAGTCATTTACCACATTAGCAATGTCTAGACTGGATTTCTGATTAATTTAATGTTATCATCATTGAAAAAAGTACTTTTCTTTCCAAACTTTTGAACGGTACTGTATTTACAAGTTTTTCTCTGTGCAGATCTGTGAAGTCCCTTCCTCTCTCCACCCATGCCTCCAGCTCACATACAACTCTGCTGAGAATCTGTAAAACTACTGCATGCTATACGATGACATGTTGTAATACTGAAGTATTTCAGCCATACATGTTAGAACTGGAAACTGATACCGAAGAAGAAGAATATTACAGAAAGCCCCTAAAAAGTATTGGGACTGTGATTAGTACAATGTAGATTCAAGGTGGACATACTGGACTGCTTATTTCATGTACATGTTGTCCTTATTCCCTGTGTGTGTGTGCGCATGTGTGTGTGTGTGTGTGTGTGTGTGTGTGTGTGTGTGTATGATTGATTGATTATTTTCATGTCATGCGCATAGGCGGGCCCAACCCTTGTGGGTTGACAAGACTCCAATATACCAGCATTGCAGCAATTACATCCAAAACACACATTATTCTGCTGCTCAGTTCTCAAACAAAATATGTTGCCTTCAATCCCAAGCCAGAGGACATGTTACTGAAAAGCATCTCCCTTATATCTTAATGTACAGGGCAGTAAAACATAAAACGAACCTCATTCTCAACGTCATGTCACTGTTAATGTCATGCCTCACTAAAACAACATATGGGCATATGAACAAGGTAAAGAAAGAATATATATACATAATTGAATTTTCCTGGTGGGTGTCTTTAAAGAAGAGAAAAAACGTTGCCTTTGGAATTATTAATCTAACTAATTATAGGACCCCAAACATTGAGGCAGTAAATAGGGCACAAGGGTTGTAAGATCTTAAATAAATGTGCCCCATTACTGTCACAGCTAGAGGTTTGATCTAGCACTGTTCCACCCACACTGAACATACAAACAGACCAGAGATGCTACTCTGTCAGCTGAGTGTTTTTCCTGTGTAGTTCTTTGATGTGTACCAGGGGAAACACGGTTATTCCTCTGTGATGATCTGAAGCAAACAGAGAGAGACTGAACACTCTTCCTCAGCAATGTGGTGCCATAGAACCATCACAGAAAAATACCTGAGTTTAGGAGGACCACAGGGAAAATAGAGGATTTTGACTGCCTTATTTGAGCTATGCTATTGTTCTTACATTTAGATTTATTACATATTTATTTCATTCAGCATACGCATTTATTCCATCTTTGTCAATTTAAAAAAATGAATTGATCAGTTTTTGTTCAATTGTTAACACAAATAGCTAACTAGCCAATGGCCACAACTCAATGCATTTAGACATGTAGACGTGGTCAAGACAACTTGCTGAAGATCAAACCGAGCATCAGAATGGGGAAGAAAGGGGATTTAAATGACTTTAGATGGTTGTTTGTGCCAGACGGGCTGGACTGAGTACTTCATAAACTGCTGATCTACTGGGATTTTCATGCACAACCATCTCTAGGGTTCAGAGAGAAGGGTACAAAAAAGAGAAAATATCCAGTGAGCAGCAGCTGTATGGACCAAAATGCCTTGTTGATGTGAGAGGTCAGAGAACAATCGGCAGACTGGCTGGAGGTGATAGAAAGGCAACAGTAACTCAAATAACCACTGGTTACAACCAAGGAATGCAGAACACAATGCACAACATGTCAAACCTTGAAGAAGATGGACTACAGCAGCAGAAGACCAGACCGGGTGCCACTCCTCTCAGCCAAGAACAGGAAACTGAGGCTACAATTCACACAGGCTCACCAAAATTGGACAATAGAAGATTAGAAAATTGTTGCCTGGTCTGATGAGTCTTGAGTTCAGCTGCGACATTCAGATGGTCAGAATTTGGTGTAAACAACATGAAAGCATGGATCCATCCTGCCTTGTATCAACAGTTTAGGCTGCTGCTGGTGTAATGGAGTGGGGGATATTTACTTGACACACTTTGGGCTCCTTAGTACCAACTGAGCATCATTTAGACACCACAGCCTACCTGAGTACTGTTGCTAACCATGTCCATCCCTTTATGACCACAGTGGACCATCTTCTGATGACTACTTCCAGCAGGATAATGCACCATGGCAGAAAGCTGAAATCATCTCAAACTGGTTTCTTGAACATGACAATGAGTTCTCTGTACTCCAATGACCTCCATAGTCACCAGATCTCAATCCAATAGAGTCTTTGGGATGTGATGGAACAGGAGATTGGCATCATGGATGTGCAGCTGACAAATCTGCAGCAGCTGTGTGATGCTATCATGTCAATATGGACCAAAATCTGAGAGGAATGTTTCCAACACCTTGTTGAAAGTATAACATGAAGAATTAGGGCAGTTCTCAAGGCAAAGGGGGGTCCAACCTTCTATTAGGAAGTGGACAGTGAGTGTACATTGCATGCTTCTGTTGCTCCATAAAATATTTGAAAAGAAACAAAAGAAAAACACAGCATGGTTTAACAAAAATCTTTACTGTAGATCATGTCAAACATGCAGCCAATGGGCCAGATTGGACCCTCTGGCAACGGTAAAAATTACAGAGAAGACATTAACTGCAAAGTTGTGAAACTCTAAACTTATAATAATTTTGAGACCATGATAAGTTTTTTCATTTGATAATAAATTAAACTATTACATTGTTCATTGTTCTTTTGTCATTTTGTGTCTCATTTTTGTAATATTTTGTCTTGTTTTGGTTGTTGTTTGTCTCTTTTTTTCTGACTTTGTCATTTGTTTCATGTTTTTGTCATTTTGTGTTTTCTTTTTGTCTCGCTTGTGTTTTTTGTCTTATTTTTGTCATTTTGTGTTTTGCTTCATTCGTTGTTTTGAGCATTGTGTTTGTCATTTTGTGTTTTTTTGTCTCACTTGCATTGTTTGTCTATTTTTTGGCATTTTGTTTCTCACTTTTGTAATTTTTTGTCTCATTTTTGTCATTTGTCCATTTTTTTGTCGCTTTGTAACTTATTTGTCTAATTTTTTGTCTTTTATTTTGTTTCATGTCTGTTTTTTTTCTTTTTGTTGTTTTTTTTTGTCTTTTTTGTCATTTTGATCATAAAGTAAAATACTATTTTATTCATTTCCAGATACCTGAGACTAAATGTTTTGTGCCTTTGTAGATACTCTGTGATCTGTAGGTTGTAATGTGTAAATGATGAACTGAGGCATAATGTTGGTGAAATTAGCTTTTTCTTCTTAAGAAATTTCAGGTTGTTCATAATGTTTTGTAAAAAGATAATTCCTTCAATGTGAACATTTTTGCACTAAAACAGAGGAAAAAATTGGAGTTGTCCTTATTAATAGGTTACTATGCAGTGATTTAAGTGGTCCGACTCACTTGAGATCAAATTGGGCTGAATGTGGCCCCTGAACTAAAATGGGTTTGACATCTCCGCTGTAAAGGATGACAAAGAAACAGAACCAGTGAAAGAAGAGACAGAGGGCAGGAACAGTGTGGAGGAAGTTGTCCTTCCTATTGGCTGCACAGAGCAAACATGTCTCTGGAAGAGATGCTGGCAAAGCAGAAAACCTCAACCCTGGTCAAAACAATATTCAAGTATGTTTCTTCATCCAAATTTGCCTGAGAAAGAACAAGCTTGATAGAGAAGCATGGATCCATTTATCTCACATTACTAATTCATAAAGAATTATCCTATTTTATTACTTTCCATTAGAACACCTAACATGTCCCGTCATCCTGTTTTATTATTTGTCAGAAATCCTCAATTTGTTTTTATTCCTAACTAGCTCAGTGCTGGTGGTGTCATATATATGTCATGTATCTGCAATTTGATCACAAAAACATCCATTTTTGGATCAAACATACTGAGATCTGGTGTCAAGGCCGTTCTCCTCTGGGTGTGTTATCTCAAAACAGGCCATTAAACAGATTTGACCTTGGTTTTCCTGTTTCCTCTCCTCCTCCACTTCACATTTGTTCTGGCTCTGCTTCTCCATGTTCACGTTATTTGGTTCTTCACTTACGCCCGCTTCAGTTATATTTTTCATACGAAACATGGCGAGACTTTGTTGCTTCTCCCAGTTTTTATTTCAGTTTTTAGCAGTGTTTTTGCTGACCTCGGAGTCGAGTCTCATCAAAGGTACGTTTTCTTGATGTAGTTTCTGGTGTAGGGGAAAGGACACATTTAGACCAAATATTAGAACATTCTGCAAATAAATCTTTTCCATTTATTGTTTATTTACAGGCATGAGAATGTTGTGAACATTTCTTTAGGATTAACATAGTATGTTATGGTGTGTGGAATATTTTCAGCATGTTATTATCATCTAAAACTGCGTCTGCTGCTATAGTCAGACAACATCATCAGCAAATGTTCATTTGTCTATTGGAAATCTCTTTTTCTCAGCATCTATTATTTTAAATATGCTGTGATTTGCCCTGACAAAGTATTTTTTATTGTATCAGAACTTGCTGGAGGTTTGAGCCATTGGTTTGTACTGTAGATGGCAGATTTTCTACATATACAGTATTTTGAACATACTGCCAAGTGTCTATAGTACAGTATATTAACACGGTTTAACACACATCATGGTTCTGCTGAAAAGACAGCAGAGGAAATAAATGTTTTATTCTATGTAAGGCTCAATATAAGCTATATATTTTCTCCACAAACGTTTCGTGTTAACTTTTATTTTGACCTCCTGATGCCGCTGCAAGCTCTGCGAATGTGTGAAACTTCCTACATTTCAGTTTCACCTCAGAGTCACTCAGTCGCCGGCGTCTTCATGCCCAATAAAGAAGGAACTTACACCTTGAACTTCACTGCAGCCAGAGCAACCTGCCTGTTTCTGAATGTCACCATGGCAACCAGAGCCCAGATGGAGCGAGCAGTACAGCATGGACTAGAGACATGCAGGTAGGCTGAAGGTGTTTGGTTCTGGTTAGGTCGGAGGTCAGTACCTGTTAAGATGCTGACAAACATGCAGTTCTGAAGATTTAATATGAATAATTCATACACAAAAATGTGTGATTGGAAAGTTGCACACTCTAATATTCTAACGTTGATATATATCGTTGGACCGCCTTTAGCTCTGAGAACGACATACATTCGCCGTGGCATCGTTTCGATAAGCTTCAGCAATGTCATTTATATATGGCATTTATTTGTGGAATTAATTTTTCACCAAGATCTTATATTGATGATGGGAGAGTCAGACAAAGTCTTCTCCAGCACATCCTAAAGATTGTCAGTGGGGCTGTGGTCTGGACTCTGTGGAAGCCAATTCATATGTGAAAATGATGTCTCATGTTCCCTGAACCACTCATTCACAATGTGAACCCCATGAATCCTGGGATTGTCATCTTGGAATATACCCATGCCATCGGGGAAGAAAAACTAATGGAAAGACCTGGTCATTCATATATTATATTCAGGTAGTCAGCTGACCTCATTCTATGGGAACATAATGTTGCTTAACCTGACCAACCCCAGATCATAACCCTAAATCCAACATGCTTGTAGGCACTAGGCATGATGAGTGCATCACTTCATCCATCTCTCTTGTTACCCTGATGTCCCCATCAGTTTGGAACAGGGTCAGTCTGGACTCATCAGACCACATGACCTTCTCTCATTGCTCCAGAGATCTTTATGCTCCATAGCAAATTCAAGCCTTTTTTCTGATTAGCCTCACTGATCAGTGGTTTTCTTAGAGCTACACAGCTGTTTAGTCACAATCCCTTGAGTTCCCTTCACATTGTACATGTGGAATTGCTCTTACTTTCACTATTAAACATAGCCATGAATTCATCTCTTGATTTCCTACGATCATCTAAGAGTTTGTTCCGACCACATTTGTTCCTTGAAGATGATGGTTCACCGCTATTCTTCAGGTTTTAATAATGCGTTGGACGGTTCTTAACTCGATTTTAGTAGTTTCAGAAATCTCCTTAGTTGTTTTCTTTGCTTGATGCAGGTCAATAATTTAAGCCTTCTGAGACAGGTTAACATCCTTTCCATGACCACAGGATATGTCTTCCAACAGGGTTGTTCATGAAATGAGAAGCTACTCACTGCATCAGCTAGGGTTAAATAAGTAGTGGCCTGTTGAAATATATTCATCACTGCAGTAGTTGTCCAATGAAAGGATCATAACTATTTGATTAGTTAAATTAAAGTGGTGACTTTTTTTTGGACAGGCAGTGTATATATGGGTAGAAACTTGTTCCAGTAGGGATTCAGTGTATCTCAGTAATTTTGGACCTTTTCACACTTGAAATCTAAACCTTCAATCCGAATCAAGACTCATGTATACATTTGATCTGGACAGTTTTGGTTTCAAAATGCAATTATGCACTAAAGAACTTAACATTACGAGGCTACATCCTGTCCTCATTACATACAATAGTCTCCTTATAGTTGACACTGACTGGTTTATAGATGGGTGTGTCATGTGACATGTTGTCGGTTCACCCTTCTAACACTGTTGGAATGAATGGAGAAATATGAACAGGCTCCTTTGATTGTCACTATGATAATGTTATGATGGCTGTCCTACCAGTAGCAACAAATTCACATGAAATACCCAAACTTGCCAAATGAAGGTCTTCCTATTCTTCTGAGACACACTTAAACTGAAGCTGGGGAAGATTCCACCTACTAACTAGAATGCTCTCCATGGGGTCATAAAAAGGAAAATCAGTTGCTGCACTGCTTTTTCTAACAGCATCATGCACCTCCATCTACTGCTGCTGTTCCTTCATCTTCAGGTGTCATTTATCTGCACTTCTTCTAGATCCTCTCTCACTCATCCTCTATGGAAATACCCAGAAGGTGTTGTTTTTTTATGAGATTTTCAGGTGATTTTTTCATAACTTCCCATGAAAACTTGGCCTGGTGTTTTTTACTTCACTGATGACAGCCTGCCATAACGTCCTGTAACTGGTCCAAAAGGCCAAATCATTTCCTCACCAGAAACTGACTTTAGACCATTTGATTCACACCGTGGGGCATGAGAAGATTTGACACCTGCAGTTTTGGTTTGGATTTGCTTTGAAGTTTGGTGTGAAAGTGCTATTTATATCATCAAGTATTGTGTTAGATTCCTGATATTTCAGTTAATACAGCTGTTCCCTTATAAAATGATGTTCCACACTCGAGCTCACTTTCATTAATTGTCATGCATTTTTCCTCAGAACAGTTTTATTTTACTTTTTACTCTATATCTGTCTTTCATGGACTGTTTTAACAGATTTGGCTGGATAGCTGAACAGATCGCAGTTGTGCCACGACTGACATCCAACAACAACTGTGGAAGAGGCAAAACCGGATTGGTGACTTGGTCTGCACTGGCAGATAGAAAATTTAATGTCTTCTGCTTTAATGCATCAGGTACAGTTTGTTCAGGACTATCAAAATGACATGAAAACTTTCTATGACTTGACATAAACATGAAATTCCATGTGAGATTCATACCATTTTTATGTTGTGTCGAGATTTTAGAATTCATTGTACTAGTAGTTAAAAAGGCAATACAACCCAATCTGTCCAAACTCAGTTAACAAGACATACATTTATTTACTTAAATATATATTCTAATAGGTGGGCTACACAGTGGTTCAGTGGTTAGCACTGATGCTTCCCAGAAGATCCCCGCTTCGTGTCCCGGCCTTCCCAGGACCCTTCTGCATAGAGTTTGCATGTTCTTCCTGTGCATGTGTGCATTTTCTCTGGGTACTCCGGCTTCCTCCCACAGTCCAAAAACATGCTGAGGTTAATTGATGATTCCAAATTGTCCATAGGTGTGAATGTGAGTGTGATAGTTTGTCTCTATGCGTAGTCCCTTTGATAGACTGGCGATCTGTCCAGGGTGTCCCCTGCCTTCACCCTAAGTCAGCTGGGATAGACTCCAGCCCCCTATGACCCTAATGAGGATTAAGCAGTGTATAGATAGTGGATGGACTGATATTCTAATAGTCGACTGCATTCAAAAAACATTAGCAATTCACATGTATTACCTACACTACCGTTCAAAAGTTTGGAGTCACTCGGACAATTTCATGTTTTCCATGAAAATTCACACTTTTATTCATGTGCTAACATAACTGCAAAAGGGTTTTCTAATCATCAATTAGCCTTTCAACACCATTAGCTAACACAATGTATCATTAGAACACAGGAGTGATGGTTGCTGGAAATGGACCTCTGTACCCCTATGTAGATATTCCATTAAAAATCTGACATTTACCACATTAACAATGTCTAGACTGTATTTCTGATTCATTTAATGTTATCTTCATTGAAAAAAATATCTTTGAAAAATAAGGACATTTCCAAGTGACCCCAAACTTTTGAATACCAGTGTACATCACTTTAAATTACAGAACTCTATCAACGATTTCATTTGAACAGACAGATTTTTTTTTGGTCAGATTAGGGTCATGTGACAGTTATTTTGTGACTTTAATGCAAATCTACTGGACTAAACTTAAAAAGAAAATAATAATCTGTTATATGAGCAATATCAACCTTTTGTTTTGTCCACATTTGCAGATTTTGAGGAAACTCTGAAAACATCGACAACAGGCCCACAATCCTCCACGTCTTCTGCCACACTGACAACCTCAACCCTAACCTCAAGACCTACCACACCTTCGGTCAGATCAACACCTCTGGTCAGATCAACACTTGTGGTTAGATCAACAATCAAGCCAACCAGAAAGCCAATTATTACTGAATCCCCTGAGCAGACACCCTTAACCTCTGCTCCCCTGGTCCAGACAACACCTTCAACTAGGATTCCCTCCTCCACCCCCTCTTCCCTTACCCCTTCCTCCACCCATATTGCTGCTCCTCTTCCTCACCTTATCACCTCAAAACCAACTATAGTCAGTTTTGCCTTTTCTACTTCCGGTCATGCCTCCAACATCTCTCTTTCCTCCGAGTCAGTGCTGTCACAGTCTGTGAGCTCTGCAAAACCTTCTCTAGGGGGTAAGTTCTTTCATTTTTGTATCAGTTTTCCCAAAAAGTTGAAAAATTCTTTATTAGCTCTTTCTATTTGGAATCCGATTTTACATGCTCACAGAGCTCAAATGGGATGGGATGTAAACTTGTAAATGAAGATATCAATCTGAGTAACAGAAATAAAATGGAAGGTATATAGTTAAGTTAGTTTTAATGTTTTACATTGTACCAGAATGAATCTCTTACCTGATGTGATTCATTTTAAAGCTTTATTTAATATATTCTGGCCACCAGGGAGCAGAAAATTTTAAGAATTTTTGATTTCTGGCAAACAGTTGCGATTTGTCTTTGATGATGTTGCCACAAATTTGCAGCAATGTCATATTTTCACATGCAAATTAGATTAGCAACAAACTTCCAGTGGATTTCTTGCTAATTATGTGGTAAGCTTATGGCAAGAATTAGATTTTGTATCATGTATTTAATGCCTGTTTGCTAGAATGTTTAGTGCTTGCAGAAAGTTTGCCACAAATTCATATTTAATGTGTTTTGTGTAAACATTTCTGTGAGGCTATGTATCTTACAATTCAAAAATGATTCATTCATCCATTAGCTAAACCCACTTTTTCCTTCAGAGGGTCACAGAGGGCTGGAGTGTATCCCGGATGACCCTGGGAAAGAGGTGGGGTACAACCTGGACGGTCCGTCACCGGGTCACACAGACATACAAACATAGATGCTCACATTCACACCCATGACCTTTTTAGAATCTTAAATTAACCTACCATGCATGTCTTTGGACTGTGGGAAGAAGCCAGAGCACAAGAAGTAAACCCATGCAGGCACAGGAGGAGCCGATCATGAGACGACAGCTCAAACTGCTGTAAGACCATGAAAGTACCTACAGAGTAAATCCTCAGACATTATAAAAAGGACATGAAATGAATTTCCAAACTTGCTGCAAACACTAAACACTCAAGCAAACCATATAATTCCCACCAAGTTAGTCAGAAGTCCTCCAGAAGTTCACCAGAGATCTAATTTGCATATAAAATATGACCTTTCTGCAAATTTGCTGCAACATTGCCAACAGCTAGAAACCTGAAAAAACCTGATTTAGAGGACAATAGCAAAATTGTAATCTACGGTGTTACCATCCATGGAATACATTTTTTCCAGCTTGGTTTCGGGGAGGGAATGCAGCTATATAATGTAATGCTCATCTCTCCTATATTTTTGTGTCTTCTCCAGTTGTACCTACTGCACTTGTTGTTGTCAGCATCATTATCCTGCTCCTGACAGCAGCTGGTGCTGTGTGGTACTACACATTGTGAGTCGTGTTTTCTGATACATCAGCATCATTCTCTTCAATTAAACATGTGGGATAATGCTTCTGAAACTTAAATTTGGAATTTAGAAGAATACCAGTCACATTGTTTCCTATGCATGTATAAAACTTAGCTTTTTGTTATGTACTTGGCAGCAGGAGGAAGCAGAAGACAATGATGTCAGACTTTTTAACATGCTTTTGGTAATCCATGTATCCTGCATTTTTAGAAGCCAAATTTTCCCCCTTCTTTAGGAAAAGGAATATTTTCACCTTTTGGTCTCAGGGGCAGCAGAGAGACGACATAGAGACGGAGATGTGGAAGCACACCAACAGTGAGATGAATCTACACAGCCAGGGTGGAGCAGAGGAAGACGATGAAGAAGAAGAATCATACAGGAAGTACTCCAGTGATATCACGCTGTGTGTGCATCCAGGTATCAAAGCAAACTTTTCAGAGTAGCCTCAGGACATTTCTTTAGGTGCTTTGTGAAAGTTAATAGAATGATAAACAGCACTGATATAAGCCAGTCTATGTCTGAAAGTGTTAGAAATGCTCTGATTGGTATATTATCAAAGTAATTGTAAATATGCACATGGTGTTCCTTCTTGTTCAATTATGATGTTGTTGCACTGCAGGATGAATTTGGAATCTATCAGATGCCTCCCTGATAGGTTTGTGTGATCTAAAGATCTAAAGTGCACAAATCTTTTGAACATTATTGTACTTATTGTGTCCTTTTTCTATAAACATAGTTATTGAGATTGAAAAGCTGCAGCTATCCAGTGTTTGCGTGCATAAGCATATGAATTTCCACTTTATGTATTTTTTTCATAAATCTACCTAATTTTATAGGTGTAAAGTTTTATGCTTCATTCACTGACTATACATAAAGATCAATGAATGCTCTGTGGCGTCACCCATAGGTATCCCGGAGATCAGTTATAAAATGTTGTGGCAAGCTGTTGCTTTTCCCAGTAGAGTTAGGGAGCTGGACTGACAAATGTCTGTATATAATTGATATCTTTATATATTTCATTCTTTAATTGCACAGTACTCCTTTGTGTCAAGTCTCTTTATACTTTCCGGCAATACCAGTTGTCATAAATGTGAAAATCAGTCATGGAGATCAAAACTGCTTTTTTGTGTCAGCTATAAAATTGAACATCTTTTCATGGGGGTCAATGGGAATGAATCATTTTTTGAGCAAGCCTCAAGTGGACACTAAAGGAACTGCATTTTGGGGCACTTAGATATTTAATTTTTCAGTCCTAGAGGTTGCTGCTCGGATTCATTTTTGGTCTTGAGAAAGCAAGAGGTATTTTCAACTTTCACTCACTCACTCATGTGTTTTAAATTTTTTCACTTATAGAGTAAAAAACGATATAAAGGTCATAAATAAAAATACAAACACATACTAGTTTGATGACTCAGTTAACTCAATGAATGAATGAATTGCCATCTTCAAATGCATTTTGAGTATTTTTACAATAACAATTTCTCTAAAATCATGATCGCTATACTATATTGACCAATGTGAGTGTTTTTGGATGTCAAAAAGACAAGAGGAAGGAGAGACAAAAAAGAAAGTACAGTGAAAATGTCATTAACGAGATACTAGATGGCAACACAAATGACATGGAACAGTTAGCAGAAGATGAGGATGAGAAGGATGAGGAATGGACTCTTCGGGACATGCATGATGATGAAAGTTGAGATAGCAGTGATGAGGAAGGCCATCAAGATGAAAGTGTAGCCCAGACAAGCAAAGATGCTGAGGTCCCATCAACACAGGACACAATCAAAAAGGAGTTAGTGAAGGGCAATGCAAGAAGGAAAGAATTCAGATGGAAAAAAATAGAATATCGAGCTCCATCTGTTGAATTTATTGCATGTGTTGATGAAGGCATACAGGACAGGTGTGACTGGACACCATATGTATTTCAAACAGTTTGTCACTGATGAAATGCTACAGGAAACTGCAGAACAAACAAACCTGAACCGTGTACAAATAGAGGGCAACTCAGTAAATACAAGCGTCAAAGAGATAGAGCAGGTTCTAGGCATTTACGTACATGCAAACGGGTTTAGCGCAAATGTCCAGTGTGACAGCCTGCTGGGAGATTGAGAAAAAGCTCCCTGCAGTTTGTTGTTTTGTTCTTTTTTGAATTACTTCTGTATTCATTTAGTATTTTTTCAGTTCTGAAGTGTGTCAGCTCACTCAGTTCTAATTAGTAGACAGGAGCAAGCTGAGTTTTGCTTTAGATTGTTTTGAGCAAAAAGTTGCCAAAACCGCCCAATGTATCAAATTTGATACAAAAAATATATCATAAACAAAATGATATAGCAATTCTTGTGTAGTTTTTGTTAAAAGGGTGAATAAACATCTCAGTTCCATGAAATTAGAATTTGGCTATTTTTTGATGGGTCAGGCTAGACAGGCAACTGTGAAACACTGGAATGGTTCACGGTCGTTCTTTCACTCACTCACGTTTTTAAAATTTTTTCACCTCCAAAGTAAAAAAAACAAAAACAAAACTATAGAAAAATCATTATCTGCCATAAAGTAAATGGACTATGGGGAGCAAACTGTCCAAATATGAGCACAGCATTGGTTAATAAATTAAATATGAACAATAAAAGCACTCAGAGAGCGCAGTACTCCGCCAAGGCTGCTCAGTCCTATCACTTCCGACGGATGAAATCTTGAAAAATTTCGTAGAATAGAATGTGGCCGTTTAATATAGATGTACCCACAAACAAAATGCCCTTGCACTGAGCACAGGTGTGTGTTATGCATGTGTACATTATGTACGGATACCGAAACACGTGACCTAAATATGTAGCGGGCGGTGGGAATTGTTGGGAATTGTAAACACCCCCACAATTTAATCAGTTGTTCCATGTATCATTTTTGATGGATAAGTCCCGATAAGTCTGCAGTGGTCGATGTGTAGTAGGATCACAATCATTTGATTGTCAGCAGGCGGCTGACGTAGTCTTCACTTGTAGTCACAGTTACAGTGACACCGTGCAGCTAACTATATAAAAGTCATAATTTGCAATAAAGGAGACAGATTATAGGGAGTCCAAATATAAGCACAGTAATTGTTAGTAAATTAAATATGAATAATTGCAAAGACGTATTTCACATAATGTAGTTGTAAGCTGGACTAAAGAGAATAAGCATTAGCATGCTGTTTAACTTGGCTTAGTGGTTCGACTCCGCCCCGCATGGTAGCGCTACTGAGTCAGTGTTTACAAAACGACATATTTTAGGGAAGAAGAAGACACATGACGTCATCCTAACGCCCATCAATGCCTGAACCAAAGCTCTGGTTAAGTTTGTGCGCTGCTCAGCCAGAACTGTAACCTTCCAGGAGGGTTTAGTGAACTTGTTGGAGAACAGACAAAATGCGACGCCTGGGCTCCGTCCAGCAGAAGATACCGTGTGTTTTTCTGACCGACGTCAAGGAGGAACAGTCCAGAAAACGGGACTGTCAGGTGAGAGCAGCTGTAAAACAGCAGCAGGCACGGATTCATAACACCAAGCTGCTGCTAGCATGGAGCTACGAGCTGCTCCACCCAGCGTTATGGTGGCTACATGACCAACTCGTCCTGTTTCATCTGCATGAAACTGACACTGACAACGTTTGGTTATGTTTTCAGGTTTATATGTCTTTCGTCAGTAGCGTTAGCTGTAAGAAGGAGGATGTGTGGTGTCATCCTGCCAGGCCTGCTGTTACTGTAACACTCAGGTTTTCATCCAGAAGGCTAACAGCATAGAAAGTAGCTACAAAGTGATGCTCACAGCCTGTTTACTCCATTAACTGACTATTAAACTCGGATAAATGCTATTATCTGACATTAAATGAACAGTAGGACTTAACAGTATTAATACAGTCATAAATTCCTAAATTCTTATATATTTTTAGATATTGCTAACTAATGTATTGATAAATTGACTGCCCATTGCTGGTCCACACTTTATTCCCGTTCTGTACAAGCTTCATTATTGCTGCTTCATAAACTATCTGTTATTCAATAACCATCAACTGTCAGTCGGGCAGCGATGGTAGAGGGGACTGACTTGTGAACCCGAAAAATGACCAAAATGGAAACAGCTGAATCAATAGACAGTGGCAGCTCCGATTTCACACATGAATTCACTACATTCTTTACCGGTATTATTCCACTTATCTGCCTAAAGCTGCATTTGCTTTTTAAAATCTTGCTTCTAATGCAGGTTTCCAAAGTGATTCATTCTGTCAATCATGATTCAGTGCTCACTATAAAGACAGTTGTCTGCAGAGGACAAAACTTAAGAAAAATCTGTAGTCAGGTATGTTTCCCATGTTAATTTTGTGCGCTAGCATGCAAATCTGTGCATCGACACTAAGCTGTAAACAAGAAGTACAGCAGAGCTTAATGGAAATCTAGATTTTGGTCACAAGCCAAAGTATAACAAACATTATAATGTGTCTAGATGGAATTTATCAGCAACCCATCCAGTAGTTGCTGAGATATTTCAGTGTTTGCACACTGTGTAGATTGATGCTTATCCCAGGTGCTATAGTGGAAGGCACTCTGTAGACACTACAGTATTGGTGTCTAATACTGTAGACACCAAAATTATAAAATAATACATATGGAACAAGAAAAGCACTCAGACAGTGCAGTACTCCGCCAAGGCTGTTCATTCATCAATTTGTGTATTCAGAAATCACAGCAACAAAGAATCTGGCCATTTAATATAAATCTACCCACAAATAAAATAAATAAAAAATGACCTTGTTCTGAGCACAGGCGTGTGTTGCGTATGTGTAATGTTATGTACGGATACCGAATTGCGTGACCGAAATATGTAGTGGGCGGCGGAAATTGATACAGGCAGCTGACGTAGTGTTCACTTGTCGTCATACTTACAGTGACGCTGTGCCGCTATCTTGCAATGATACAGAAATCTTTAACAAATCCGTGGATCCAGACTATAAGCCACATCACTGCCAAAATCTAGTATGTAGAAAATAATACAAATACATAGAAAGCATTGAATGAGGAGGTGTGTCCAAACTTTTGACGGGTAGTGTACATGAATGAGTGTATGAGACCAGGACTTCCTCTTACTTCTAACTTTCTCTGTGAGTGGTTATTTAAATGGAACTATTGCAGAACTCACAGCACAGACGTTTTTTACTCGTGTATGGTGAACTTGTCCGATGATGTTGTGGTTGTACAATCGGTATATTAGTGGTGCAGATTTGGCTCTGAAGTGACTGCAGGTTAACATGTCAACTTAATGGGGTGCGTTTCAGTCGCTGTTTCATACTCGTTCTGTAGTCTGACAACAGAAAAGTATGTAAATAGGAACAGCTGTTTTGGGAGCTGTATGAATATGCTGTATATGTGAGCACAGAGCAGGAGAGAGGAAACGTGAACACCTGCTGAGTCAAAGTTGCACTGAAGCACAAAAAGCAGCATGAAAACACAATAACACGCTAAGTCCTTGTTTACTGATCTCAAATTGGTCTTAAAGTTTTCACCATCTCTGAATGCCCCTCAACTTTAGAATTTCCACAGAGCTCTGATCTGCAAACGTACGATCAAAGCTGTTGCTTAAAAGCCACATTGACAGTTCTACATGATTAAAACTTCTGCTTTGTGTTAGGCAATGTTTAAGTGGGTGGCATGTGTTAAAGTAACATCCACATATATGCCAGGAACTAAAGTTTACCGGCAGAACACTGTAACAAAACAATCAATGTTACACACTTCACCTGTCAGTGGTTTATAATTTGAATAATTTGACTGATGAATTTAATGTCAATCCCTTTGCATACTCATTTATTTGTTATAAAATTGTGTAGTTAATGTTTGATATAATAAGTGCATGGAATACATTGTCTTACACTCACTAATCCACCATGTCTGTCTACCTCTCAGGCATTTCAGGTTGTTGCGACTGAAAATGTGAACCCTGTTGCTCTGGATGCTAACATAGATTGTGCGCTTGCCACAGAAAAACTGGACGGTACCTGCTGCTATGTTACAGTCTATAAAGGTGAATAAATCTCACAATAACTAGCCTAACTTTTCCTTTTCTGAGCATGTACTTAAAGCATGATGTTTTTTTTTAAAATTGTGTTTTTCAATGCTGAATGAAATGATTTTTGGTCTTTAGGGCAGCCTTACCTCTGGGCTCGACTCGACAGGAAACCAAACAAGCAGGCAGAGAAGAGGTTTAAAAAGTACCAACATTCTTACAAGAGCTGTAAAGGTACTTTAGCTTTAGTTACCAAAAGTGTTTATCTTTATGAGTTGTAAAGCAAATAAATTTAGCAAACTTTCTGCAGGAAGATCAAACTAGTGTGATTTAAATTTTTTTTTAATGGGTTTTCCTTCAGGTTTCACATGGAATGTAGAGGAAGATTTTAAAACGGTGCCAGAGACGTGGATCCCAGCTCACAGAGTCAAACACCACAATGGCCATCCAGTGCCTGATGATCACGGACATATTCCAGGTTCTGATTTATATATCAAATAATTAGCTGTGTCAATCAACACAAATGCATCCACACTTCAGAGGGAGTTAAGCTCATGTGCAGTGGTTCAGGGAAGTATAGAAGTAATTTTATTGCATAATAAATACTATTTTAAATGAATAAAATTGGTATTTACACCAGTCTACACCTAGTAACCTAAAATATTAAGTTAAGAACTAAACTGACAGTTCACAGCACTTTACCTGAAGATGATCTGCCAAAAAGAACAGGATAAAATGCTTAATATCCTGGTGTCTATTTTTAGAGAAATACCAAAGAAGGCTCAAAGCAGTAACTTTTACAAAAGGAACTGCTGCAGTGTGCTGAATTAAGGCTCTGAAAAATGAGATCTCAGTGTTTGATTTTTATTAAATTTGCAAAAAAAACATGGCTCATTGAGTGTAGTTTGATGGACAGAATAAAGTGTACAAAAAATGAAGGGTTAATTACTTTCTAAAGCAACTGCATCATTAAATTTTGATAAAATACAGGATTGTTTACTAATCAGAAGAAGAAGAGTTCAAACTGTCACCATGAGGTAGTAACTTAATATTATGAGCTAGACTAAAGAAGAGACTGCATTTTCAGGATAACCATAGTAGGACTGCACTGCTAGGACTCTTGTTTATTGTGACAGCGCTGCAGCAGAATTGGATGACTGCTGAAGTGTGTGACTTATGGCTTTAAAGGTCTGGTCCAGCAAAAACAAGGAATCTAGAAGAGTGATCAGCCTCCTCTGCTGCAGACTCGCACTACTCTAGTAATTTAATACATGTTCTTAGGAGCATCCATGCTAGTGTGTAGTTTTTTAACAAATGACTCGTGTTTCCTACTTTTCTGTAGCACCTATACTTTGTCACATTGATGTACGTGTATGTTTTTTTTTCCATTACCATTTCTTGTTCTTGTAAATATCCAGGCTGGGTTCCAGTAGACAAGGACAACAAGCAGTACTGCTGGCACTCCTCTGTAGTGGATTATGATGTTGGGGCAGCGCTTGTTCTCAGGCCCAGCTCTGACGATGAAAACAGGTTAGAAATCGCAGCAGTGCCATTGGCTGACCTCCAGGAACAAACGCTGGAGCTCATAGGAACCAACGTCAATGGAAACCCTTACGGTAAAGTGATGTGGCATTTATGTTACCTAGGGAGGGCAAATTATTTTACAGACTGTAGCGAGTGCTAGTACTTGACATAGTTACCAAGAATTATTCGCTGCTCTGGGTTGGCTGTACTCTTAAAATGCTTGTTAAAGGATAGGATTAAAAACACTAAGATGCATTTTAACTGAGAAAAGATGAAGTCCATCTATCCTAAAAACTAGGGCTTTAACACCTTTGTGACAACTTAGTTTATTCAAAATGTCCAGAACATTCTAAACAAGAAAAGCACTCTGAGAGCACAGTCTTCCACTAAGGCTGTTCATTCTCCCATATGACATTGTCAAAAATGCAGCATTTGGTTATTAGCTTTAATGATCAGAAATCATGACAACACAGAATGTGGCCATTTAATATAGATGTACCCACAAACAAAATGACCTTGCGCTGAGCACAAGCCTGTTATTCATGTGTACATTATGTACGGGTACTGAATTGTGCGACCTAAATATGTAGCGGGCGGTGGGAATTGATGGGATTCGGAAACACCCCACAATTTAACCAGTTCTTCCTTGTATAATTTCTGATGGATAAGTCCTGATAAGTCTGCAGCAGTGGATTTGTAGTAGGATAGCAATCATGTGATGGTCAGCAGGCAGCTGATGTAGTGTTCACTTGTTGTAATAGTTACAGTGACGCAGTGCCGCTATCTTGCAATGAGACAGAAATTTTTAACAAATCCATGGATCCAGACCATAAGCCACATCACTGCAAGATCTAATGAGGTGGTCCTTGTCATTTCTCACCTTCCCTGAAAATTTCATCCAAATCCGTTAGTTTTTGAGTAATGTCGTGCAAACAGACAAACGTATGCCAATCATCACATAAGTCTGCCGCATTCCTTGGCAGATTGTCTGTGTATTATGATTTCACTTTATTGGAGATGAACAAAATAAACCACATTAATAGTTCTCAGGTTGGTGTCTGCGTTCTTTGTCAGCCTTTTTAACTAAAGTTCAGTAATGTTGTACAAACAGGACTGGGGAGTAAAAAGCAGCCCGTCCACTGCCTGGTCTCACATGGGAGTATTCGAATCAGAAACCCCCCACCTGTTGACTTTCATCAGCTGTGCTCTTGGTTGCAAGAGAGTCCAGAGGGCCGAGTCGAAGGCATCGTGTGGCACTGCAACGACGGCACTCTCGTTAAGGTGGGACAACCTCATACACTGAGGTTAAACTGAACTGAAGCTTCTTATGATCTTTCTAACTGGACACATTTAAACTGTGAACAGAAAATAAGTCGAATTACAAGTGAGGATATTCCCGATGCAACTGTGGGGTTCAGTACATTTTTACAAAAGGTTTTCAAAATGATTTCTTAAAAATTCCGACGTATTATTTAGCGCTAAATGCATTAACCTGACTGTATTGAAAAGTTTAGTAGTCCCGTACATGGCAGTTTGTACAGAGATTCTGTCATGCTCTGAAGCCTGTTCTAAAAGACTGGTGTGAGATCTGGACCTAAGCTGCTCTGTGGTTGTTCTGTTGGCAGGTTCATCGTCATCACCTGGGACTCAGGTGGCCAGACGGGGACACCTGCTTTGGTACCAGGCCGGTGGTCATTCGTGTTGACGGCACAGTTGATGCTTATAACAACAGCAAGGACTTGTTCACATCCTTTTGCGCACTAAACGGACATTGCTTCAGCCGGCTTCAGGACATCCAGTTTGAACTGTAAACAGAGGCGGAGAAGGTGGTGTTTCACTTCCTGAAGCGCCTGCTGTCACCCTGCCGGCAGCTGCCAGACATTTTCATAAGTAATTCCAGATGAAACATTCACTCTTTATAGCACTTAATTTATTCCATGGAAATCAATGATGCAGAACTGCTGCTTTTTAAAAACATAAATAGCTGAAAGTCTTAACCAGAGCGGTTTACAATGAGGTGTGTGAAGACGCATTGTTTGCCACCACAGAGGAAGAGTGGAGTGTTTGAAAGCCTGAAGACACTTTGCCACTTGTTTTGCAGAACTGTGTACAGCTTTAGTGTAAAACTGACCAACTGGACGTGTTTAGCAACATAAGTTGTTAAAAATGTTCAATTTCTATACTGTAAATACTGTATGTTAACAACTGTTTCATTGCTGAGTGAAGAATAAATGATGAGGATGTAAACATTTCTAATTAACAGACTTTTAAGACTATTTAAAATGCAAAAATAAAAAAATATTTTATTGACAAAAACAGAGAACTCTTATAAATATGCTACATTGCCAAAACAGGAACTTAATATAAACATATTAACACAAAAACACCTGCCTTAGTGAAAACAACTAACCTTTACTTTGAAAAGTATTTTATTTTATTTTTTATTTTTTTTTTGTTTAGGAATGCGATTTTAGTTTTCAAACTGCAGGAAAATATGCTTGACTTAAATACTCTAAATTTAAAAACTGGCAACCCTAAAAGTACAACCAGATGTAGTTTCAACAATCCTAGCTCCAATCAAAGGCACAGCAATCCTGAGTTAACTGATGGACACACTGGGCAACTCGGCCTGAACACCAAACTGATCACACACCTTCTTCAGCTGCTCCTCCAGCAGGATGTTCTTCTTCACCTCTAAATTGTAGTTATATTTCAAGTCCTCAATCTCTTCAAAAAATGCTGGGTCAAAGTTCTCCAGTTCCTTTTTCAGCTTTTTGACCTCAGTTTGAAGTTTAGTTTTCTCAGTTTCAGCTGCCTGCAGAAGGTTTTTGAGTTTCCCATAATCTAAGAATACAACAGGAAAAACAATTGGAATGACTCTAGCATCTCCAAACAATTCACATCATAGACATAAATTTGCTTTGACAACTTTAAACAAACTGATACTGTGCAGTCATTAAACACATCAATTGAATGTGCTGATTATAAAGAGGTCGATGTGTACATGAAATGTGCAGCTCAGGTCGTCAATTTCACGTCAGGTATGATTATTTTAGTCTGAGAACGTCTAATAAAGAGCAATGAAAGTACAAATTGTCAGAAGAAATCTTAGCTTAACGATCAGTATTTGGAAGTCTCACCTAATTTAGAAGGTGTTTCACCATACCGCTCAGTGTACTCGCTCATCTTTTGTTTCAGTTCTGCATTCTCCTTCTGCAGCTCGGTGTTGACCAGCCTTAAGATATACAGATGTTAATCCACACCATGCATATAGAAAAAACCTAAATAATACTGATAATAAAAAACCAGGATGGAAATTATTACTAATAGGTTCCTTTAACAGACACTGGGAACAAAACATTATGTGGATGTCTGAATCTTGTGTTAACTGTTTGTTCAACCTTGGTGGTCATTGGAATTCACAAACAAGTACATATTACTGTTTATTGACTTTCATACCATTTTAAAACCTCTGTAATCTAAAAGAATTGCAAGTAAGCTGTCCTTTAACGAAAGTACGATTAGCTTCTTCAGTTTCTGTTTTTGTATACACTTTAGCAAAGGTCTGCTAGATGCAATGGAACACTCTTGGCATTCAACAGCATGTGATACATTGTATATGGATGTCAGAATAATATTAACCATGCAGCGCAACCCCAGGGTCCCTGATCCATCACTGTTTCTAAGCACGTAGTTTAACATACCTCATGTCCTGGAACTCCTTGGTGAGTCCTACATCAGGCTTTGAGGCAGCAGGGAACCTCTTTAACATGTCAACCTTGGGAAACCACAAACCCACAGGAACATTAAATGAAATACATTTAAACAGCACTTCTCAAAACAATTACAACTTTCTGTCAAACTCAAGCAGAGTGACAGGAACAGCTAAATAATGTCAGGCTTTATGGCAGACTGTTTTCTATTAGGGTGAATTACACAGATTTTACACATCTCTCTTGCTTCTAGTTACAGATGTATGACTGGTACATTTCTTGAAGCATTTGTGTATGACTGAACAGAGCCATGTTCATCTGGGGCTGCACAGTGGTTTAGTGGTTAGCACTTTCGCCTTACAGCTAGAAGATCCCCGGTTTGCATCTCGGCCTTCCTGGGATCTTTCTGCATGGAGTTTGCATGTTCTCCCTGTACATGCGTGGGTTTTTTCCAGGTGCTCCGGTTTCCTCCCAGTCAAAAAAACATGCTGAGGTTAATTGGTAACTCAAAATTATCCGTATGTGAATGTGAGTGTGTTTGTCTCTATATGTAGTCCTGTGATAGACTGTTGACTTGTCCAGGGTGTCCCCCTGCCTTCACCCTATGTCAGCTGGGATAAACTCCAGCCCCTGTGCGACCCTAATGAGGATTAAGTGGTGTATAGATAATAGATGGTCAGATGTTCATTATTCTAGTGATTGGCTGATTATTGGATCCAGTACTCAGCATTTTTGCCACTATTGGTATTATTTAATTTTTTTAACCACTTCCTGATAAAATACAGTAATAAAAAGCTTTTTGTTATCGTAAATCTTGATACAGGGATTTCTACTGTTACATAAAATGTATAAAGGTTCTAGTTTGCTTCTTTTATAACAAATAATTGGTGTTGTTCCTGGCTAACAGCAGTTAGGTCGTGCTTGATGTTCTAAAAATAAGAAGCTTCTCAGACTGTTCCTCAGTCTTGTTATTGAAGTAACCAGTACCTGATCTTCAAGCTGCCAAATGCTTGTCTGAGCTTTCTTCTCACGCTCTTTCACCTCCTTCAGCTGCTGTTTGAGTTCAGAGAGGCTGGAGGTTTTCTGCGAGAGCTCCCTCTCTAGCTCCTTCATCTTGTTCTCAAACATTCTGCAGATGGAAATCAAACAACCACTGGCTCAGACATTTTAAAGTTTTTCATTATGCCCATCCATTTATTTATGACCCTGATGGATCTGCTGACCTGGTTACCACAGATGCTTTCCAGGTCTTACTATCTGCTCCCTCTGGAATGGCTCTGGATAGAGCTGCCTGCAGTCTTTGCTTGGTTTCTTCCAGTTCTGCCTCAAGCTTCTCGTTGTTTGCTTCCAGATTTGTCTTGGTCACTCTCAGCCTCTCGGCAGAATCCTTTTCCTGTTATGGTATTAAACATGCACATCCAAGTGAGACAGAACAAATGAAATCACATTCAGTGTCTATGAAAAGTATTCGATTAGCTGATTGAGACCTGTCTATACAAGTGAAAGCTGTAACTACGGCCAGAGACGGATCTGACCTGAAGGGGATGAGTACTTTTGCAAGAACTTATTTTAAGCTTTACACTTTTCGTAATTGACATTCCTTTGTATATAAACACACTGCCATTCAAAAGTTTGGGGTCACCCAGACAATTTCATGTTTTCCATGAAAACTCACACTTTTATTCATGTGCTAACATAATTGCTTAATTGTTCTCTGATCATCAATTAGCCTTTCAACACCATTAGCTAACACAATGTAGCATTAGAACACAGGAGTGATGGTTGCTGGAAATGTTCCTCTGTACCCCTATGTAGATATTCCATTAAAAATCAGCCATTTCCAGCTAGAATAGTCATTTACCACATTAACAATGTCTAGACTGTATTTCTGATTAATTCAATGTTACCTTCATTAAAAAAAATGCTTTTCTTTCAAAAGTAAGGACATTTCTAAGTGACCCCGAACTTTTGAATGGTAGTGTATGTTTTAACTTGGGCATGAAAGAGCCTTTCATGGTAAATTCTTGTCAAAAAAGTCAAATTAAATTGACCATGATTCAATGTTGAAAAACAACAACAGGGAAAACCTTATAAGGCGATGAATACTCTTGCTAAGCGCTGCTTCAGGGGGTTTTATTACAAATGAGAAACTTGTGTTATTTGTTTTTTAATAAGTTATTTTAACAGTGCACTGCAATTATACAAGCACTCTTGGCAAAAAAATAAGTTGTTGCACAAAGACAGATTCCTTCATAAGAGTAATTGTTGACATCAAACTAAAGTAGAATTAAATTATAGTCGAGGTATTAACTCAATACTCATTCCAATTGGCCACAATGAAGAACCCCTGGCCACGAGAAACATAGAAACAAAAGAAACATTTATTAGCCATAAATATACAGTAGTTACCCTTTTAATCTCCTTGCGCAAACGTTCATTTTCCATCACTATTTTCTCCAGTCCTTTGGTTTTAGATTCAAGTTTTGAACTCAGCTCAGCTTCGCTTTGACTTTTCAAGGTCTCAAACTCAGCCTAGAGGAAACAAGATTTACTGTCAAATAGAAAGAACAGAGCAATAAAAACTTGTTTAGCAAAATCTATATGATGAATAAGATGAAACAATACTAATAACCTTTAGTTTTTCATTTTCTTGCTCCAAAGCAGCGATCTTGTCCTGATTTGTAGGTGCACTGGATTTCTTGAGTGATTCATTTTCCCTCTGCACCCTCTCCACCACCTTCTTCATCAAGCCAATGGTCTTCTCAAGCTCTGGTACAGTTTTACCACTGTGACCAGCCTGAGGAGGAGCACAGTACAAATCATGTATTTGAAAGATGAGTTTGTTGGAGACAATCTTATTTTACTATTAGATCTAAGTTTTTAAGGTTTTTATTGCTTGTTGTCATGCATTGTTTTTTCAGTTTTTTGGGAAATAATTGTGTGCATGAAGTGAAAAGAAGATTTTTAGGTTAACTTACTCCACGTGTATGAGCCAATTGCTTCTCTATCTCTGCCTTTTCCTTTTTCAGAGCACTGCACATCTCCTTCAGGTCTGCAACTTGATTCTGTGCAAAAACAGGCAGGTGATATTTAACGAAATTATGCAAGCACCCTTGGCAAAAAAATAATTTGTTGCACAACACCACAAATAAATTTGGAAATTAATGTCCATGAGGTTGAAATAGTTTTTGTTGACTTGTTTTAAAATGAGGCTGCACAGTGGCTTGGTGGTTAGCACTTTTGTCTTGCAGCTAGAAGATCCCTGGTTCTCGTCCCGGCATTCCCGGGATCTTTCTGCATGGAATTTGCATGTTCTCCCTGTGCATGTGTGGGTTTTCTCCGGCTTCCTCCCACAGTCTAAAAACATGCTGAGGTGATTCTAAATTGTCCATAGGTGTGAATGTGAGTGTGATTGTTTGTCTCTATATGTAGCCCTGTGATAGACTGGTGACCTGTCCAGGGTGTCCCCTGCCTTCACCCCGAGTCAGCTGGGACAGACTCCAGCCCCCCCCATGACCCTAATGAGGATTAAGTGGTGTATAGATGATGGATGGATGTTTTAAAATGTTTAATGTGATACTAAATTGAATGTGGACTTTCTGATGCAGTGAAGGAAGTTGTTGCATGCCCAAAATGGTCTATGTGATGTACATTTCATGCAAACTGTTTGCACTGCAAGTGTGCTGACTGTGCAATAGAAAAAAAATTGTGCATAAAACAGAGGCCTTCTTTAAAAGAGACCGTGAAAGGAGATTCGCCATCATCCACACCTTCAAAACTGATCGTTAAATGTGGTATAACAGAAACAGGTGCTGCTGGTGTAACAGGCCAGATTAACCCCCCGAGAGTACACCCCAGGGTATACTCTCGCCTGGGCCAGTTTATACCTGGGTATACTGTGACGTAGGAGAGTTCATACCTGAGTATACTTTATGCGGGGTTTAATCTTACCTGTTAAACTGGACTTTGGAGGTGTTCTGAGTTGCAGCTACATTCTTTCCACTGATGGCAAACACAGTATAAAGTTCTAAACTCTCCTGTGTCCACTCACTGTTCTCTGCATGTTTGGAGCGGAACCCTCAAAGCGAACTCCAGCGAGCTAGAAAAGTGGTATAATAAAAACAACTATGCATCTTTGATGTTCCCAGCTGCCGGTGTGCACAAGGATTTATTGAGGGTGTCATACTACTAACTAGGCCACTGGCAAAGTATGCACAGCCTCAGAGTTAACCCTTCCTTACACCTCGTTGGACGAGCACACAGACAGCTGCAGACATACAGAGATGTAGTAGTTATTAAACTACATTCTAGTCTTTTTCCATACATGTGCAACAAGTTGCATCACGGAGGGGTCCACGAAGACTCTCAGACTTGGGAAGATGATGAAATTGATGTCACATGGACCCTAGCGGGTGCTTACAGATATGGAGAGTATTGCACTTTCCTTAAGAAGATAAAAGCATCTACCTGTCAGGACCTCTGAAGCTCCAAAATGTACTATATCTTGTTAAATTTAAACACAAAAAAAAAAGGAAAAAAGGGGGTTATAACCTAAGCTAAGCCAACTGTCACTTTTTTCTACACATTAGAGTGGTACCAACCCTCTTAACTCACTCTCGGCACCAAAGTGAAACGGTGCAGCTCCCTTAAAGTCTAACTACCCCTTTATAAGGTGCTTAAAATCTGCAATAGTAGAACTGGTGTTGCACAGAACAGCTCTCAGTTTGGGTTTTGTGTACCTTGAGTCTTGGTAAGTCCTTGTTGGTCTGCTCAAGCTGAAAGCGCAACTCCAGGTTCTCAGAGGCCAGCTTGAGGTTTTCTTTTTGAGCATCCTGGTCTCTCTGTGATGGTGTGCCAGTACCTCTTCCTGAAGTCTAACGGAGAGCAAAAGCACAGACAGAGCCAGAGGAAGGGAATTAAACAGAATCATTAGCTCATAATCATCAATTGCTGTGGTGGGGAATATTGCATAGGAAGTGTAGAAACAGCTGTTGTTCTACTTTTTAATTAAATGTCTGTTCTTGGGGTCACGGAATTGTCTCTACCTATATACCTCAAGGCTATGATGGACAGCATGGGGGAGAAAAACACCAACACACTAACAAGGCACTCACTACTCACTGGATATGTCTGACTTTTGTTCTGCCACATCTAACACTATCACCACACTACCACTTCAGCAAGGTGACTAAAGAAGCCCGGAGTACCTTCAGATATCTAAGAGATCTGCTTTCTCGTGTTCGCACTCGACCATCCCATTTTCTACTTTCTGGGTGTTTGCTCAGCATGGCACTGACATCCACATCTGTTTCTGCTGAGCAAGACTGTTCTGGAATATCTTGTTTTATGTCCTTTGCAGTCTTGTGCTCTTCATCTTTGAGCTCAATCTGTTCCTCAGTCTGTTTTGGCTTTTCTGATAGGATTACCACCTCATCATCTTCTGTGTCTTCACCATCTAATTCACCAGAACCATCTTTATTAACTGTTTCACTTGTTTGATCATCTGTAACTGCCTCTGGAGCAGAGGGTGACACAACCGATTCTGGTCTTTCTGCTGGATCATTAGGCTCGAACTCGCTTCCTTTATTGGCCTGTGGTTCTTCCTGTTTTTCAGCCATTGGGATGTCTTTTGTGTCTTGTGGACTTTTTATAACATCTGCTCCTCTTTGTCTCTCATGTTCTTCAATGTAATTATCATCAACATCTGCTTCTGTGACCACATCTGTTTTGTCAGCTGCTGTGACTTCTGTCATATCAAGGTTCAGTCCTTCTTGTTCAGTACAAACAAAGCTGGTTTGAGTTTCTACATCTGTCCGACATTGCTTTGCCTCCCTCTGATGGCCACAGGTGTCCTCAACAGTGCCAGGACTGACAGTGTCTCTGAAGGACTCAACACAACGGGATGCTGCATTCCCTTCGCATGACCCATCCTCAACATCAAAAGTGCCAGAACAAATCCCTTTCAGAGCCTGGGAACAGATGCTTTTGCCCTTCACAGACAATCAATCAGATGAAAACCGGTGACGAAGGAGACACATAAAGAAAGAAAGTAAACAATGAGAAGGACTGAGAAAAACAAAAAGCATCTTTGTTTCTCAGTACAGAAAAGTGAAAATGCTTTGTTCAGTACATGTAGTGAACTGTACTGTTAACTATATACTGGACATGTTGCAATTAATGTAAGGTCTCACTGTGTATGAAACATGGAGCTGGAGTTGTATCATAATCCTGTAGTTGGAACCTATATGGGACCACATAGTGAAAATTGGACTGGTTTTCTGACCAACAGTCCAAAACAGAAATATATTAAGTTTACAGTGACATACACTACTGTTGAAAAATTTGGGGTCACTGAGAAATGTCCTTATTTTTGAAAGAAAAGCATTTTTTTTCAGTGAAGACAACATTAAATGAATCAGAAATACAGTTTAAACATTGGTAATGTGATAAATGACTATTCTAACTGGAAACAGCTGTTTTTTAATGGGATATCTATATAGGGGCACAGAGGCCCATTTCCAGCAACCATCATTCCTGTGTTCTAATGCTACATTGTGTTAGCTAATGGTGTTGAAAGGCTAATTGATGATTAGAAAACCCTTGGGCAATTATGATAGCACATGAATACAAGTGTGAGTTTTCATGGAAAACATGAAATTGTCTGGGTGACCATAAACTTTTGAACTTTTGTAGTGTAAGAGAAAATGCGTGATAAATGACTGCAATGATTAATCATTTATCAAAGTCGTTTCTGATTCTTTTTGTTATTCAGCTGACTTAAACAGCAGCTTAAGTTTTACCTAAAATTATTTGTTTTGTGTGACCTGATCAGCTGGAACCTGAAAATATTTGGCATTTTTGCTCTAGAAACAACTTACAGATGTCAGTGTGATCGATTTATCTTATTTCTTTGTTTATCTAACAACTAACTGATCACTTACTGACGGTCTTGATGGAGGGTCTTTGGGTATCTGGCTCTCTAAGGAGTGGAGTCTCTCCTCCAGGAAGCGGTTCCTCAGCATCAGATTGTCCACTGCGTCATCTCGAGGTAAAGCCTGGTGCTGTCTGCTCATTCAACAAGAAAACAAGTCTTGGTTAGGATTAAATAATAGTATGGTGAGATTTGTCAGTGAGGATCTGACATTGCTTAATATCACATTTAATAGATGTTAGATTTCCTTGCGTGTATGCTAGTATATATAGTATATAAAGACATGGAAAGAATACAACAGACTGGAAAATGCATTAGGAACAAGGTGATCTTGTTAATATTACAAATTAAGTACAAATAATTCATGAGGTCAGCATTGTCATTCTACATACTTCATGTATTTATTTTATTACTATGTCTGTTATTTATTGTAGTTTTCAGTTAAATTTCAGTTCAAGTTGTTATTACTGTTAACTTTATGGTTAAAGGTGAATGTTCAACTGACATCAAGCTAAATAATAACTGCATTTAAAGAGGTTCTTACCAAACGTGTTCATGTGATAACATTGGCACAGATGTTGTTATCTTGTTTTATTTATTTTGCTTTCAAACAGCACCATCAAAATATAACCCCCTACCTGTAATTTTCTACAAATGATAAATTTAGATATACTGTACAATGTTATAACTATTATTGCACACCTTATCACTGATTTATAAAATATTCAGTTAGGAATTTGACGTTATTTATTTCATGGCAGAATTCTATGATATTAAAAAATGTATAGCTATATCTGCCTGTACAGCTGAGATTGCACAGATATCCTTTTACTTGGATTTTCCCATAGTGCTCAGTTTATCAGACAGCAGACTTATCGGCTGTTGTTTATTTATATACACTGTAGACCCTTCTTTATTTCATCAGGTGAGGTATTCTTTACATATCCTTGCTCATAATTTCAGGATCTGGAACTTGGAACCTGGAACACCTTTACTTTTACCTTCTCGCTTTATTGTAAATTCTGACTTTGGAACATCTGGTTTCAAACATGGTGCTCCATTTTCCTGGAATAATTAACAACAAAACTCTGATATCCCTGAATATGCTTAGCTGTAAATCATCAATATTTAGGAAAATGATTACATTGATATTATGATTATATATTTATAAAAACAATGTACTCATAATATCAGTTATGTGATGACTGGCATACGTTTGTCTATCTGTCTTTCTATGCACAACATTATTTAAAAAACGAAGTAACAGATTTAGATAAAACTTTCATGGAAAGTCAGAAATGACACAAGGACCACCTGATTAGATTTTGGCAGTGATGCAGCTTATAGTCTGGATCCACAGATTTGTTAAAGATTTCTCTATCATTGCGAGATAGCGGCACGGCGTCACTGTAACTATGACAAGTGAGCGCTACGCCAGCTGCCTGCTGACCATCACATGATTGCAATCCTACTACAAATCCACCGCTGCAGACTTATTGAGAAATCACATATCAGTCAGAAATCATACAATGACTGAGCAGACTTGGCAGAGTACTGCGCTCTCTCAGTGGTTTGTTTGTTTGTATTGTAATACTTCATTGCAAATTTTTTCAGAATTGTTTATGTTGGGTTTAATAAATGATTCCCTGCATCTTTGTGTGTATTTTTAATCTTTTGTGAGCACTTAGTATTGCACAAGTTTAACTCCTCTGTAAATTCTGGCCTTTTGTTCATCAACTAGTTTTTCCAATTATAAATAAAAGCTATATTGTATAAATTACAAAGTAAAAAATCTTTTCATACACAACTATATACAAGTTTTGAAGCATGCCAAACATTTTTAAAGACTTTGATGTACCTTATGGTGAGGATTTGTTTCTCCAGTTCAGAGTTCTTCTTCTTCAGTTCCTCCATCTCCTTTTCCATTTCAGTGGATCGCACTCCCACCACCTGATCAGCAGTCACACCTCGAGCCTTAAGCTTTTTCTGCAGTGCACTCTTCTCTAGTTCCAGTCTACATGCACAATAATATATAGAAGGGGAATAAAAAGGCTGCCAACAGCACATAGAAATGTAAAAACACAGTGTAGCATTGTTTTTCACCGCTTTAGGTATAATTTTCCGATAAAGCTAAACAGTAAATTATTTTTGTGACTACTAATTAAAAAGAAAAAAAAAGCTTTACTGACATGTATGCATAGTGATGGCACTGAGAGAGCTACCAGACAGTTTTTCACAAAATAGCTGACTTCACCGAGTAACTTTAGGTTGTGGTTGGAAAACAAGAAATGATTCAATCATGTACACCGTGAGCAAGACTAAAGAAACCTGTGTGTGATGTACACACTGACCTGGCATAAAGGTCTTTAAGAGTGCTGTGTTGTTTGCACAGTGTTTCATTCTCTCGTTCCTTCTCCTTTAGTGAACTCTTCAACTTCTCCATCCTGGCTTGCCATTTCTTGCCCTCCTCCCACCGCACTATTTCTTCTTTAGTCTGTCCGACAGGCAAGTCATACATCAACTGAAGATTCAGCAGGAGATAGTAATTAAAATAACAGCAATGCGCCAGGAGCAAAGTATTAGGTCTTAGGTATATGGACTGTCAGGGCATCTCCAAGTACACCTGTTTCATTTAAGTGCAGCAACACAAAATGCAAAATGTCCTGGTGAAAAGGTCACTAATTAGTAGTTTGGGTGATGCGGTGAGTGATTAAAGGCTGCAGGGCTTTAAAAACTGCAGGGAAGAAGGCATGCATACAATATCCAGCAATTGAAAAAATACATCCAGAATCACTGCGCTGTTCTTTTAATTCTTTTTGAAAATTATCTGCTGCTAATTGAATTTTTACTATTTAACTCTTAGATGCAAAAGTGATTGAACTCCACACTCTTCCGTAAGTGGGTCAAAAATGACCTGTATAAGAATCAATGTGTTTTTACACCATTTTTGTCATTCTGGTTGAGAATAATCATTTTGTATTATTGTTTGCTTTATATTTTTGTCCACACAAGAATGATTTCATGTTTGAAATCTGTTTATTTTTCACTTTCTAACAGATTTTGAACACTATGATGATTGAAAAAGAAGAATATTACACAGAACAGCAACAGAAGAATGTTAACATCCATTTTGTTAACATTTTTACACTCTTTCCCTCCAGCTGTTGCTGCTCTCCGTCCCTCCAAGTTTGTGCATCTTGTATGACATTTTCAGTGATAAAGAGCTTGGGGTAGCAATACAGATTTTCCAATTTCTTTAAAAGTATAAAAGGTAATTTAAAAATTTTAATGGAATGATATCAAAAACATGTTTTTTGAGGAATAAGTAGAAAATGAAATGATAAAAACTTTTAATTACAAAGATATTGCAAGAAAACGATCTCACAGTCATTTTTGACCCACTGATGCATTTACAGGTTAAGCATTTGTCTAAAAATTACACAATAATACTTTCTTCCAAGTATCTTATTTGAGTGTGTTGATAAATCGATAGACTGGTCACAGAGTGATATTAATTTCCATTAATATACCAACAACTCTCTTTGCACTGCCTCATGTTAATGAATCTCCTCCCATCTGTGCACCATGTACCAGGACACTAACCCTAACAGCCCTCACAGCTGGGAAATACCAACTGATCGCAGCACTACTCGCTCTGGTTCTCACAAAAGTAGGGTCCAAAATGTTATATGTTAACTGAACTGATGTTCAAACCTTTCTGTGATCATCTTTGACATTTTTTATTTCTGCTCTTTTCTCCAAGTCAGACTCCAGCCTCCTGATCTTCTTCTGCAGATTCTCAATGGCCGGTCCTCTCTCATCTGGTTCTGGCTGATTCTAATGAACAAATGCGCAGGAACAGATTTTCAAACCACCTCATTTTATCCAGACAAGAACAGTGGAGACTGCCAGTGGTACAGAATAGGACATTTTCTGTTTGTGAGAAAAGCAAGACACTAACTGTAAAAACATGCTATGTGGCACTGATGCACATTAAAACCTGAATAACTAAATCAGATCAGATATCAAGTTTATTTTAAATCATAGCAGAATGTGAGACTCCATTCTTGAGGCATTCCTCAGTTTTCTTTCATTTGCTGTGGACAAGCTTATCAGCGTTTGCACATCTCGCACCTCAGTGTTTTATCTCATTTCAAGGTCTAAATGTTGCTCCTGAGTCAGAAGATTCTGGTCACTTGTCTACATGATGTTATGCCGATAGTGGCTGTGTCATGTGGCTGCCATTGAACAATTCACTCTACAGTTTACTGAACAACAACAAAAACAATAAGCTCCAGGCCAACGTCAAAACAAACTGAATGCTGCCGCACAAATTGGTAACTTGGTGTGTGATTCCAAGCTTGTGAGAGAGACTAACCTGAAGGGCGTTGGTGAGCCTCTTGATTTGCTGCTTGAGCTCCTGGATTTCTTGCTCTCGCTCCTCCTTTTCAGCCTGCAGGCGTCTCTGGGTTTTCTGACACCTCTGGATGTCTTGGTTCAATCCGTCCACTTCTTCTTTCAGCTTACTTTCCCGGCCTCGGGCTGCTTTGGCAGACTCTTTTGCAGCTTGAAGTTCCTCATTAAGTTCTTGCACTCGTGTCTTGGAAAAGAAGTATTTAAGTTTTTTTCCAACTTAAAATGTAAGTTCGGTTATATTAACTATTTTTGTTGTTGATAACAGATGGTATTAAAAATCTGAAACAACCAAAAGAAATGATTCTACTAAGCACTGCCCGTATATTCAAAGCCTGACATGTTGGATAGCTACATTATTACTCCAGTACTATTCAAAATACATCAGTGAGCAGCATTAATGCATTGGGTGACATGTTCACACTACCAACACAGTGTTGTTTGTTGTATACACATTGCTGCTGTCAATCCTCACTAGTAAACTACTTTTTTCAGTTAAAATTAGCTGCAGCCTCGTACAAATGCATTCAGTGAATACCAATATCTCTAAATACAACAATTTGTTGGTAACATGTCACTTTATTTTCTGTGATCTTGCAATGTATTATTGTTTTCCATCCCATGATACACACACTAACCAGTTTTTGTTTTCAGATGGAGGACAACTTTATTTATGTGCTGACTTTGTATATCTGACTTTGCCTTCATAAGTTGTAAATGGTGTTAACTGAAAAGAGGAGGGCCAATTAAAGCCAACCAGATGTCAAATATGCACTTGTACACGGAGACTGACACATGCAATGTGTTCATCAAATTCACCTTAGGGTTGGCTACTATTCAGAAACACGTAGCTCCTTCTAAAGCCAAAGCTATTGTGACTGTAAATCAGCATAGACCAGAATCATATAGGCTGTTGGCAAGTAAAAAAGCAGGAGTATATGACTTTAATGTTACTTTAAGGAAATTCAATCCAAAGTCATCCTATGTGATCACTTTTATCTTATAATGAAACATTTCTATCCTGATTCCAGAATGATAATGCCCCATGGAGCACGAGCAGTCACTGAATGGTTTGATGAAAATGATGTGAATCATATGCTTTGACGTTTACAGTAACCAGATATCAACCTAATTAATATGATGACGATGGCTTCTCACCTTCAAGTCTTTGGTGTGTCTGTCAACCAACATCTGTACATTGAGGTTCTCCTCTTTTTGTGCAGCACTTGCTATGACTTGCTCCTCTGCGGCAGATGTCATCTCTGCCCTCAGCTCCAGTAGAGCTTTACTAAGAGACTAAGGAGACAGGGGACACATAGAAGCCAGTTATGATTAATGTGATGAATTCAGAGGTCAGTCCATCCATCCAGCAGACAGAGAAGACTCCAGATGTATTTCACATCTTTGCACTAAGATGAAACAGAGGTACTAGAGGGAACATGGCAATAAGGAATACACTGCAATTCCTCATTGCCCTAAAATGAATCTGGGTGATTTTGTAAAGTAACCAACTACGTAATGCTTCTTGCCTTTAAACATAGAATGAAAGAAACAAGACTACAACAAAGAACAACCTTGAGCTGTTTCTCTTTCTGTGTGAGCTGTGCTTTTAGTCGCTCCACTAGGTTTTTCATGGTGTTGCTGGGGGAGCGGATGTTGGCCTCCTTCTGGACTTCCAGCTCAGTCTGGAGGTTGTTCATCTCCTTCTCCATCTGTGCCATCTGGCTCCTCTGATTCTCAGTCTCACCAGTCAGAGCGATCAACTTGCCAACATGATTCTCTTCCAGCCTGAAACAAATCCCCTCTGTTAGTTTTTTAAAAAACATAAATATATTGCATAATTTTTACATATTTCTAAGATGATTTTTACTTTATCATTTTGAGTCATGAGTCCCAAAATGTGTCCAACATGTGTCTCTTCAGTGAATGTGTCGTGAAAGGGATGTAGTCATGGGTCAAATACTTGCAAGGAACATACAGAAAAAGCCCTCAACCAAACTCTTACAAACAACAACGACAACAAAAAAACTAGTAGCCCAAAGCCTGAATTAGTATAAGTAATGACTAAACAATTTTGAAGTACGTGTGCATTACTTTAATTTATTATTACCAAGGGCGTGTTTAGTACTCATTCTGAAACACACAGGGCAGGATTTATTACAAGCAGGGTGGTATTTCTGCTAGATCTGAAAAATCTTCCTGCTGTTTGGTTGACAGTTTAATCATCAGACAATATTTCTGTCAAAATCTAACTGGGCAATTTGCCTGTTTGGTGAATAATTGTGACCTTACATTCCAGGTCTAGTCATATTTACATAGCATGACATCCAGGGAGTGTTGTGTAAGTATGACAGCACTGGAAGCTGTGAATCTTTGCGCAAGGAGACTACTTTGAAGTGAAAGCCGGCCAAATTGAAAGCAGGTATGGTATATGATTGTTTTTTAGGTACAGCCTCAGGATTTTTGATCGCATCTCATAAGGCAATGTTCAAGGCTGATCAAACAAAAGGTGTAATCCTGGCTGACATCACCAGTGGCCTGGATTTAGAGTTGCTTTGCGCTAGACGTTTCACACTTACAACATGAATGTGTGATTATTCTTCTGTTAATCTGAAGTTCACAAGGCAGCTCTTCACAGCAAAGTTGTCCCGACTTTGCACTTAAGATCACGTGTTAACTAATATTTGGAAAGAAATACAATGATATTTGTCATTGTTCAACATGTTCATTCTCTCAGTGTTGCTAGATGTTAACAATGACCTTAAAGCGAACTGCAAGTTAATAAACTGCACTTATTACTTTAAATTGTTAAGATTTTGTGCAACCTATCTATAGAGAAATGCTGTTAAGAGCCTTTATGTGTGGTTTTGTTAAGAATTGCAACATTCTAATGATAATGTATTCATTTAAATAACTACAAGAGGTGAATACTGGGTCAAACTAACAAAGAAATAAATTAATAAAAAAAAAATCACTTTGATATCTCGTCTGCATGTTTCTTAGCCTGTGTTTCCATGGCGGTCCTCTGTCGATCCAGCTCAGCAGTGGTCAGCTTCAGCTTCTCTGTGATGGAGCAGAGTGAAATGTCCTGCTCGGCCACTGTCTGTTCTAACTCAGCCAGACGCTTCAGGTGCTTGGAGGTTGGCACGCTGATAGTGGACTTCTTCATCAACTCCTGGACAAGAAATAAAAAAGAGGAAGCTTTAAACAAAACATTTAAACCTGCTTCAAACAAAGCACAGCTTGAAATTTAAACTGGTACTCAAAGACACACAATGACTTCAATGTCTATGCTGACTGTTCTTTACACAGCTGCAACACATGGTTTTCAAACAGCTTATGTTACACTGAAATATGGGATATTTCCCATGAAACATTGGCTGGTGTGTGTGAAAGGTCAGGCAAGATTGTATGGAACTGCAATGCAGACCTTGTCCAAATATTGTAAATATTCACAGTGTAAATACAAGGCTTGTATATTTAAACAGACCTTGGTTCCTAAAGAAACATAGATTCATAAGTACCATTGCTGTGTGTTTGAAGTGGTCCGGGGAGGTATCTGTGTGCAGGTCCAACTTCTGATGCACCGTTTTCAACTCCTCCTGATGTCTCTTTATCATCTCCTCTTGATCCTAGGGTCAACAGTGTGTCATTAAATGAAACAAAGAGAGTACATAGAGATTGTAGTATTAGTACTCTTTAATGAAGTTAATGATCTGAATACTTCATTCACCATTGCCCTAATCTTCATTTGTAGAGATAATAAGTAACACTTAATATAACCGCTTAATTAAATGCTGTGATGTTATGGTTTTTCATTTATTGGATGTTTGGTTGTAGTAGTCAGACAGTTAAAAGAGACATTGCAGCTAATGAATGTTAAATGTTACTCACAGAGTAATTCCTCAAAGAAACCACATAAGAGACTTACAGCATAGAGAAAAAGGCTGAAGACCCACTATCTCTCCTTGTATCACTGTACCTGTCTTGCTTGAGCCAGCTGGTTCTGGTATTTCTTTAGCACATCCTCTTTTTTGTCAAGTCGACCCTGAAGGTCTTTGATGGTCTGGTGAGCCAGCTTGAGGGCAGGCTGACTACCTGACTGGCTCTCTTCGTGCTTCATCAGGTCCGCTAGCAGGCGTTCCCTGTTAGCAGAAGCTGGGAGCCGAAGACGCAGCTCGTTGATCACTTTATCCCTGGACACAATGTTCTGTTCTGCCTTCCAGAGAGCTTCTTCTTTTTCTTTCAACCTCTGCATATGAATGAGTACAGAGCTCAAACAGTAATACACAATAATAATGCTATGTATTTGATTGATGAGGTATACTGATTGTATGAGCAGGGAATGAATACTATGCCTTGTTCAGACTTTTGCAGGTGGCCTGTGTGTCCAAAATAGTGCGGACATGTTCTCTGATTTTACCCAAAGCAAACTCAAACTGATGAGCAAGCGGTAGAGTTGGGTCTGGTAGGGATCCTGTACCTTCCTCAAACTGAAACAACCAAAAACATGGCATGGTATCATGGCAGCGAGTTGTTTTAGAAATGTACTAAAAATGTAGCAAACTGTATTTGTAAATGTAATTAAATAAATAAAACAAACAATATAAAACTTGATTGCTTACCAAACCCAAAAAAATTAAAAAGCAGGAAATCCAGCTCAAGTAGAAAAATGTACCTTTTCTGCACCATTCAAAATTTCATTTTGGTGTTTCTCGTAGTGGTCCAGTTGACGCTCCAACTCCACCTCTCGTTGATCCCACGCTAGCTGGCGCTCTTCTTGAAGCTTCATATGGTAAAGAGAAGACTTTCCTGAATTACCATGACACATTAATGTACTAAAAAGCTCATTGAAGAGTGAGGTTTTCATGTCTACATTACTATCTACTTATTTTGAATCATGCCGCAATAATTGTTTTGTGTATGACACTGCTGATGACTCCATGTACTATATATGCTGTCTTAGTATGAATAAAATGACACAGAATGGAGCAAATTTGTGAGTGTGTGCACAGAAAGCTCCAATAGCTTTTTCTTACAGTGTTTTGTTGCACAATGTCCTCTTCCAGCATGTGGATGGCTCGCTCCTGCTCCTCCACAAGGTTCTTTAGGTACCTGATTTCCTCCCTCTGGACCACTAGCTCCCTGCCTTTTCTTAGCTCCTGCAGGCGAGCTTCTTCCATCTTCTTGTGCCATTCAGTAACCTGTTTTGATTTATATACAGTATAGTGGTTATCAGTGATTGCAGCTCACAAATTTGGCATAAGATGTTCCACTACCACTTGAGATCCTAAGACCAGCAGTGTGACATTGCTGCTCTACTGTAAATCATATATCAGTAAATATCTGTGCCAATACCACAAACTTTTCCCCACCGACCTTCTGAGCCCCTTTCACATCCTTCAGTGTTGAGATGAGCTCCTCCATCCCTCGAAGCTTCAGTTCGAGCTCCTCAGCCCTTCCCTCCACCCTCCTCCTCTCTTCCTCGGCCTTTCTCTTCTCCTCCTGGGATTTTGCTCTGTCCTCCTGGAGGCTCACCATCATTACAGAGAACCTTTCTTGCTGCTGAAGTGGCAGTGCTCCAGCGAACTGCCTACGTAGCGACTGGATGGTCTGCCGTAGGTGCTTGGAGCGGTTTCTGCCCTCCTGGCGGGCAAGGAAGAGAGTGCGCTCACTGGCATCCAGCTTCTGGTCAGCACGCAGCTTGCAGGCCTCCAGCTGCTGGATATGAGAGGTTGCAGCCTCCAGTTTTCCCAGAGCAGCTGACTCACTTAGCTGCAGAGTTACAATGTGCTGGTGGAGCTTCGCAATAAGGGCCTTCTCATCTGATTGTGACTGTGGGTAAAGAGACACAGTGTGAAGTCAGCCTTCATTAATGCAAGTAACTGCTGTGAAACAGCCGACTTATTTTGGTTTGAATATTCCAACATAATTTTTAACCAACTTAATATTGGAAGAGCTGTACAAGATGATTGCATTTTTGTCTACAAAACATATAAAAAATTGAAAAGCACTGGGATAACTTTTCTATTTTGTTTTCACCACACAGAAAGTAAACATCAAAAAGACTGTACAAGTCAGGGAAATGTAACAGAAACAGTGACTAATATTGAAATATCACCTGTCAGTAGATAACTAACAGAAAGTGCAGTGAACTATCGGATTTGACAAGTTCTTGCATGAAGTCAGTAGGCAGTTTCAATAAATCAATGTAAACGAAACAAGAGGATTAAAAAAGAATGCCCTGTTACCTGGTAGTCGAGTATTTGTCTCCTCAAAGCTTCTACTTCTTTCTCTTTGGACTTCTGTCTGGCCTGTAGAGCAGATACCTGTGCAGTGGCTACATCAGACACCTCCTGAAGTCTGAAAAAAATAAGCATATATTGCATGTTCTACATTTATTTTTTACTTGTAAATAATCTGAATACTACCATTATGATATAATCAGTATGAGGCTGCATGTCATGGCAGACCAAGATACAAAATATGAGCATGTGCAGTGGCCAAGTGTTTGAGTCTACCAGCAGGAACAGATAATTAATACAGATGGACATTTTTCTTCCCAGTGTAATTGCAATATAAGTAAAAATGATTTTAACATTTTCCTGTTAAAAATCTGCTAAATGACTGGACCATTCAGCTTTAAACATTTAAGGTTGCTGTGTATTAGTTGAGTCACTGGTGAATAGAAGTAAGAATTTAATAAATTAGTGTGATATCAACATGAGACCAAAGTGCATTATTTTGTCAAAAAGAAATACGATTTTAAAAAATGACTAATCTTGATCCTGTTACACTGGAACGGGCTTATCTTTGTGGGCACTATTAAAGTATTTCTGATTCAGATTAATAAGACTCTAATTCTTGATAGTGTTACGACCTCAAAAACATTATGGTATGATTGTGAATACAGTCTTTTACAAAACTTACATCTTATGATAACATAATAATCATCAATCTAAGGCTTGTTAAACGTACTTGGAAACTTCGATGCGAAGTTCAGCCTCTGCCTTCTCCAACTCTGCAATTTTGGCTCTGTCGGCGTCACTCACAGCCTTGCTGATGCTGTCTGCTAGCTCATCTCTCAGCTCCCGCTCCACCCTTTGGGCCTCTACATTCATCTTGGTCAACTAAGGAAAAACAGAGATAAAACTACTACACAAGTCACTACTTTGGTGAAGACAAGCCTAAACTGGGAAGGATCTGGCACCCACTGACAAGTTATAAAAATGTTTAAATAAGTGAGGTATTTTGTGGTTTACAAGGGTCATGAACCAAAAAATAGAGATAGCAAAATAAAAAATCTTGCTAAACAGGGTCTGTATGACATTAAAAAAAAAAAAAAAATCATGCATTTAATCCAATCCTATTAGACCTCGCACCACATGTCTCAAGTAGTTGACAGAAATATCTTACCTCTGCAAACTTGGACTCCAGTTCTAAGTTGCGCTCTTCCACTTGCCTGAGGGAGTTTCTCGTGTGTTCATACATTTTGTGGGCATGCTCAGCTCTCTGCCTCTCGTTCAACTCCTTCATCTCTAAAGTGGTGATTCTTCTCGCAATAGATACCGTCTCATTGTTGACTGACCCCTTGTCTGCCTTATCCATCCCATATTGCTCTCCTGATCATAACGAAAAAGCCACAGTTTAAAATGATAATTAAACATACAGGGTGGAATCCATAGAGTAGGATTTACTCAAGTTAAACAGTGGTATTATATACTTTCATATAATTCAGATGAGACAGTTGACCCATGTAGCAGTAATTCTTTTTGTTGGGGGTGGGGGGCAGATTATTTTTGTTGCAGTCCTTGCCAACATTCACATCGGCTATGATGACATTCTACCTAACGTCCTTTCTGGTGAGACAGAAATGTGATGACACCACTTGCCACAGCTCAAATCCAAAGAGCGCTCACAATGAAGCTAAATGTACTGAAAGGTGACGTCTATGACATTCAGAACCACTGGATGTTGCTAGAGCACTGGCTTAAAACAAACCAGCGCATCAGAGACACATCTCCCCTCTCCTTCACATTTCATCTACAACCAGAAAGTTGAACATGAGCCAACGAAAAAAAATCCAGCTCCAATCATGTATCCCACACCTCATATAGCGTTATGTTCACATGGCCTGTGTCTTTTTAGCTCTGAGGCAACATGAGCCGTGACACTGTATACACAAAAAGTAAGTAAACTGTTGGACTAAAAGCGACCTTGAGGTGTAAATGTTGGTCCGAACAGTCTGAACATTCGTGTGGAGTTAGTGAGCACTCTCACTGGTATTCTCATTGGACTCTACACCAATTGGATCCATGTGTGTGGAACAGACCAGTGGTGGGAGAAACCAATGACTGTACAGAGACAGTGGGCAAGAAGAAGGAAAGAGGCTGTAGAGACTCTGACACTGAGATGAAATAGGTCCACATAAACTAGCCAAGTAACATAATTAAGACATCTTATTTATAAATTACTAATATACCAGCTAAATGCTCCTGACTGCACTTTCGCTTTAACAATGATATGTAAAAGGTCACTTTTGTTAATGAATAGGTGAACAGGCAACAGTTTCAAAGGGAGGGACTTACATACGCTAATATGCACGCACGGCTGGATCAGATGCCAAAACATAGAACAGAGAAGCTCAAATTACAAGTGTGACTTTTCTGCTAAGGATGCCATTAATCCACTAAATCATAGCAGACAGTTGTTTGCTGCTGAATTAATGCTATATTTGTGCTCAAAATCTCAGAGATTGCACTTTTTAGCTAATCATCTGAGAAATTAAAGCTTTGAATGTATGCAGGACTAAAAGTAGACTGCAGCACAGGAAGGCTGTAATTTTTTGGCCTTGTGGGATGCTTGTACCCTTGACTAAGCTTATTGGCATCACCATATCGCTGCAAATTGTTTGCTGGTTGTTGGACGTTCAAGTTGCAAACACAAGAAAAAAAAGTTTTTATTCATCCAGTGTGTTTATGCTGTGTTGAAATACTATTTGGCTAGAGTTGATCTCTTCATTGTGTCAGTCAAAAAACAGTTTTGCTGTTTTGTAGTATTACCAGTATGACACATTTTCGATTCAAATTAAAACAAACAAAGCTCCAACTTTTTTTCTGAAAGACGAAAATATCTACAATGAGCAGTATCCTGAATTTACCAGTTGAATTGATGTTCTCCAATGCTTGCTCTAATGTATTAAGTTTCTCCTTAGTGATCTCCAGTTCTTTTTTCATGACAGAGATTTGTTCTCGCAGAGACTCGTTCTCACTCTGAGAGACAAGAAGACAAAAAATGCTACAGTGAGTCAGTCAACATCCTAAAATAAGAAAATGCATTTTGGAGGTGGAATGAAAATATGTGGACAGTTAATGTGTTTCAATACCTCTAAATGTTCAAGGTTGGTGGTTCTCTGTATGAGGCGGCTGTCCCTCTGTAGCATGTCTCTATATTTGACAGTTAGCTCTGTGTACTGTTTGTTAGCTCTCTCCAGGTCTGCTGAGGGGACGCTATCATCCAAGGCCTTCTGCAGGGCCGCTATCTTATATGCAGCCATTTCCTAAGGACAAAACAAAAAGGCAGACACACATTAAAAGGTCACTGTCTGGTGGTAATATTGGCCTGCTCAAAAACAGACCAAAAAAATATCTTTTTTTTTTTTTTTTTGAAAAAATTTAATTAAATTACATTTTATTTACACTACCATTCAAAAGTTTGGGGTCACCCAGGCAATTTCATGTTTTATATGAAAGCTCACCTTTATTCATGTACTAACATAGTTGCACAAGGGTTTTCTAATCATCAATTAGTCTTTCAACACCATTAGCTAACACAATGTAGCATTAGAACACAGGAGTGATGGTTGCTGGAAATGTTCCTCTGTACTCCTATGTAGATATTCCATTAAAAATCAGCTGTTTCCAGCTAGAATCAGCCAATTCCATCTAGAACAGTCATTTACCACATTAACAATGTCTAGACTGTATTTCTGACTAATTCAATGTTAACTTTATCAAAAAAAAGTTTTTCTTTCAGAAATAAAGACATTTCTGAGTGAACCCAAACTTTTGAACATTAGTGTATATAGCGCCAATTCAGAACATATGCCATCCAATAGCACTTCACATAATAATGTAAAGACCTTACAAATTTTAAAGAGAGAACACAACAAATCCAAAGTTTCCTTCTCATTCATTTGCTGACAGAAAATCCTAGCATTTCGCAATGTAGACATTATTATAATACTTCACCCATGCTTGCTCCAAAAGACAAGGTCAATCACATAGGATAAATACCATTGTTTTCCAGTGGGTTTTGATTTATGCTTGTGTTGCTTTTGCCTATCTTACGTGTTTCTCTTCACGGCCACTTCCTATTCTAACATGCAACCTGGTGTCATTATTTATCCAGATAGATGCAAAAAATAAATAAATAACTGCATTAGATAGTAAGGTATTTGGGGTTTTCACAATCTTTAACGAGAAAAGCACTCAGAGAGCGCAGTATTCCTTGTATCATTTCCGATAAGTCCGCAGTGGTGGATTCGTAGTAGGACTGCAATGCAGTTGACGTAGTGTTCACTTGTTGTCATCGTTACAGTGACGCTGTGCCGTCATCTCGCAATGATACAGAACTCTTTAACAAATCCGTGGATCCAGTCTCTAAGCTGCATCACTGCCAAAATCTAATGAGGTGGTCCTTGTGTCATTTCTGACCTGTTACTGTTTTTGAGTAACGTTGCAAACAGACAGACAGATTCACAGATTAACAGACAAACGTATGTCGATCGTCACATAGCTCTGCTGCATTCCTTGGCGGAGTAAAAAGAACTGGCTCACATTTTACAATTTGATTTCAGAAAACAAATATTGGAATTGGTTTCGTTACAGAATGTGTTGGTGGATTTTTGCTTCTTGCTACCTTGTATCTCTGCAGGTATCCAATCCTCTGGGTGACAGACGTTTGCATGTGGCTGCTGTCGTCCCTCAGCTTGTTGTTTTCCTTGTAAAGGTGCTGCTCTTGCTCCAGCAGGGTAGTGCAACGACGGGTCAGTTTCTTCTCATTAACCTTCAGCACTGTCAACTTGCGAAATGCTTCACTCAGCTGTCTCCTGATTTCTTCTGGGTCTTTCTGAAGGGTGTCTAGTAGCTCCTAATGGGTAAAATGGAAGCTCTAAATAAAACTGACCTTCCATGAAATTTGCATAGGGGTAAAATACTCATTAGAAGGTAGGGTATGCACAGTGAAACAAAAAAAGCCTTGAGCTACAAATTTACTTGGGGTATGTGTATTTTCTGATGTGTTCATTTTTTAGTACCCATCTATTCAAACATTGTGAATCTCTTGGAATCTGTGCTTCCCAAGATTTTTAAGCACTTTTTCTTCATATTCATAGTGCATGACAGAATGTGTGTTCTGTTTCTCTAATGTGTACTTCAAATTTATTGAGTTCAAGGAAAACCTTTTTTACGAGACTTGTTTGTAAAACATTTAATTCTATGTCTTTAAAATGAAACCACAATAAACCACCCATGCTTGCGTGTGTGAGAAAAGGAGAACCACATTGTAAAGAGGGAAGGGTAAAAGCTTCTTGTAGTAATTAAGTAGAATGAATATTTATTTTAAATGTTCGTCACACTTACGTTAAATTCTTGGATTTTAACATCATCCACCTGCTTTTGCTCCTCCAGCTTGTTCTTCATCTCTGTAAATGTCTCTTTTTCCTTTTGCCACTCTGCCTTCTCACTAAGAACAAAAAAAAAGGAAAATTATTTCAAATTTCATACTTAATGTTGCACCCAGGTCACAACGTGCTTTGGCCTGCTACCCTCCAGCCGGCGCTTCAGGACTCTGAACACTGGAACACCCCGGCACCGGAGCAGCTACTTCCCTCAGGCCATATCCCTCATGAACAATAAATCCAAAAATTATTAAACACTCCTGTTTCACTACAGTGCAATATCCAATACATGTACAACATTTCAACTTCATGTGTAATACCTTAATAACCATGTGCAATATTGTAATTTTAATTGTACTTTTTTTTAAATACCCTGGTAATAAATATAGATCTTTTTTTTTTTTTTTTTTTTTACACAGTACTTCGTTTACACTTACTCGTACACAATACTTCTTTTACTTCTTGTACTTATAGCATTTTCTATTTAGAATTTCTCAGATTTAGATTTGTATATTTACTCTTTTACTGTATGTTGTTGTTTTTGGTTGAGTACTGCAGCTGTATACACCACGTCAAATTTCTTGTGTGCGAACTCACTTTGCATGAAAGGCTTTTCTGATTCTGAAATTAGATGCAACCTGCACGAAACCCTCTTGTTAACCCACCTTAGGTATTCCTTATAGAGGAGGCCCTGCTGATGGCTGATAACAGCAAACCTCTCCTTGTGTTCTTCCAGTGTTTGCATAAGTTTCTTGGTTTTTTCATCTTTGTTTGTCATCTCCTAAATAATAGCAGCATTATATGTATTAGAAACAATTACAGTTAGTACAGTTATTCCTACACAGGTCTTGAAAAGACAGTGACACTGACCTGCAGAAGTTGAACAGCGTACTCATTCAGGGAACTGATGACCTCAGCGCTGCTGGGCTCCAGGCCCTCAGGGAGGGTCAGATGTCGGAGGACAGCTCCACTGCTGCCTGACTTCCTGAACAATTTCAGTTGACTTTCAAGTTGGCTCACCTGATGGGTACAGGTGACAAAAATGAAAAGCAAACCCTGGCGGCTTTTTAAACATTTAATCACTAGTAGTATTAGCAATTGTGGATATCCAGAATTTCAGGCCAACATATTCATTATGTAATTTTCACATTAGTGGCATGTCCAGTACTCTTAATTCATTTCTTGCACATCAAAATGGTAATTCTTGATAACAAAAATTAATCTGCAACTAGTAGAAATGTCCATTGTAGTAACTTTATTATAACAAGTCTGCTTTTACCACTAACCTCTGACATCTGGAATTTAATTCTAACATGTTATAATTCTAAGTTCATTCATAACGTAAACTGTGATTCCATTTAATAATATCTACCACATAATTATCACAGGTGGAAATTCAAGTCCTATCAACTGCTATTATGGTCATTGCAGACACCTACAATTGTTCTAACATAGATACCTGTCAGATATGTCAGATATCTTAAATGCAATTGTTACTATATTGACATTAGTAACAATTATATCTAAATTATCTGCTGTTCCATTTATAACTAATCAATACTATCTAAAATGGCTAAAATGCTTCGCTGACATATCTGAAATGCATAACCCATACATAGCTTGTTGATATGTTGCACGTATCAGAAATGCAATCGGTTCAAGTTCCCATCCTTTTCATGAGGGGATTCAGTTGTAGACATCCATAATTACAATCAATATATCTGTTATTCTGTTTTGGCTAATTAAATGCAGCTTCTTCATACAAAAACATAAATTGCAACATGTCAAAGAGATATCTAAATTAACATTTTAACATGTCAAATGGCATGTTTTACTTAAAACAGAAGATATATTTGAATTCTATATCCTGTTGTATGGTCTTAAGCTTCACATTTATATTATTCAGATAAATGTATATAATATTGTACAGCCTTAACGTCAACATTTAAACTTAAATAAAAACACTTTGACTCAAAATCGGGTCTTTTAAATGTACTGTAAACAGTACGTTTAGACTAAGAGTGTGTGTGGGGAGGGTTTATGAAGCCTTTATATATATATATATATATATATATATATATATATATATATATATATATATATATATATATATATATATATATATATATATATATATATATATAAATAAATAAATAATAAAATAAACATAAGGTTGCTACTTCACAGATTTTCGTCTATTGCAGGAGGTTCTGGAACCTAACACCCGCGATAGACAAGGGACCACTGTATATTGAGGTAAAACAACTATGATGTCTGCCATCACCTGTCAACCATTTAACCTCGCTATCATTTTGGCCTGAATGAATGTACCTTTTCTTTGGCTCGAGCAAGCTGACTGAAGCTGCTGGTTGCCTCTTCACGGGCCAATTTCAGTTCCTGCCTCAGTTCTTCATTTCTGCCTACCAGCTGATGTACTTGGGACTTGAGCTGTGGCGCTGACTCAGGCCCACTCTTGTTATTGACATCTACATCCTGTGATAACGGGAATGAACGAAGATTAATTTATATAAAACAAATCCAAATAACATTTGTCGATGAATCATGGAGCCAGTCTGTAAAACAGAAAAGATCATTTAAAGTGCAGCCTGCCTGATGTACATACAAGTACTGTTTGTTATAAATTATATTTCTGAGAAGATTAAGACCAGTGCCTGTGATTACTTTGCAGTGTGCATGTAGCTGGCACCTGGTGCTTCCTGCAATCTCCTCTTGTGCTGAACACATTTGTGGCTGTGCCTGAGAGTTTGACAACAAAGCCAAAAATGCATCCTCTTCAACTGTCCCTAATTTGCCTCATTTTGTATTATCATGTGCTGGTACACCCGATAAGAAAGTTTAGTTGTTGTTTATTAGGTTGCTAAGTGACAAGGCCTTTGTTTCACCAGCCAACATACAACACCTTAATAAAAGAGAGACAATGTCCATTGTTTTGAGCACAGCTAACCTCCTTGTAAAAGCACTCCAAAAGTTGAAAATTTGGTCTGTGGGAAACATGTGAAACATTATTTCCATATGAATTTAAACAAAAAAAAAAAATACCTGTGCAGGCAAATAGAGTCTATTAATCATTACATCTTAACCCAATTGTAAATCTATAAGCATTTTGACGACGTGTAATGGAACAAATATCTTAGTGTCTCATACGTGTACCATTGATGCTTATCTTCTAAGCTTGTCTCTTTCAGAAGTACTTTTCAGTTTTAACAAAACAGGCTTTAGTCTTAGAATCGCTAAGGAAATGTCAAGTACTGACTGATGATTTGATCAGCGCCAAAGTAACAGCTGACAGGCAAGATTACTTGAAAACTAATGTTGGTACAGTACCAGAAATTGCTGATAACTTTGCAAATATTTGCCAAAACCCATCAGATCTTTGATGATGAATTTAAGTCTGAACTGACAAAAATATTGAGCAGTTGCTGAAACAACCAAAATAAGACATGCAAAGATACACAACTTATTTAGGTTAAATGTTCCTCTGACACAAAGCGTAACAAGACTTGGCATGTGTACTTTGCCATTACTGCTTTCACACTTAAACTAAACAATGGCTTAAACTGCTTTTAAACTAAAAACAATTAAACATGCTCATAAATCCTGATGTCTAAGTAGAAAGCAGATAATAAATTGTGGTAAAGTCCCAAGTAAGGATATTCCATTAAAAATTAGACTTACATTTGATATTTGTGATAAAGTTTCTCTTTTTTCAGTCTGCAGCAGTAAAGGCCTACAACATACGAGGGTACTTAAAAAGTTCTCAGTCTCATACAGTAACAAGGGGCATAACTCCCATTTGGGGCTTAACTGTTTTCTAACTGTCCACAAAAACGCTGATGTTGAAGCAAACAAAGATAAAACGAGAGGAAAGCTTCAAGCTGTCTGCTGTTGCTCCAGGACAATGCGTCTGTCCACACAGCATCAGGCGGCAGCAGCAGGCAAATGTGGCTTTGAACTGTTGCCCCATGAACCTTACTCACCTGACCTGCATCACCTGAATTCTGTTTCCCAACGTAAAACACCAGTCACACGGAATCTGAAGGCTCAGGATGTCACCTTCTTCCATGAAGGAATACCCAGGCTTGAATAATGGTGGACCAAGTGCAGTTAAATCAAAGGAGACTACGTTGAAAAATAACAATCTTTCTACTGTGATATTTCCTGGTGAGGCTGGGAACTTTTTGGAAGACGCTCTCAGTTACATTATTTTCATCAAAACTAGCCAGCAGGTCAGTATCCGCCTCACTGCATTAACAACAGTGTGTGAAAATCATTTGTGAGACATCATTTTTTAATTCTATTTCAGGAATCATGGCACTCTTTGTTTAAGCTCTATTCTGTGTCCAATATTAATATTAAAATCAACAAACAAAGAAACAATCCACTGTGTCGAATACTTAGTCTGCCTTTAAAACGAATCACGTTATTGCATGAGAGGAACTTACATTAGCCAGCCTTTCCAGACTAGGAATAGAGATAACACTGTCACATGAAGTGGTTTCTTTGTTCATCCTCATAGCTTGAAGGACATCTTTCAGCGTAGTCTCCAAATCTCTTTTCACCCTCGACAGTTCTTCCACTATGAATTAACACACAGGGAGAAATGATAACCGTGAAGCAGTGGCCTCTTAGGTATTAAATTCTCCTGAGAAGCTTAATTTACTGGAAAAAAAATACTATAATAAGTATCCTCTATGTATATACTGTTTATAAAATCAGTTATCAGACAAACAAAATTTGCACTTCCTGGAACAGACCGTGTTAAATTGTCCATGTGAACTTACATTTGATTTGGAACTGGGCCTTGTGAAGTTCCAGCTCTCTCTCCTTTTTGCTCAGTTCTTTTTCAAGATACTCATTCTGCAATGCAAAATTAATGTCATTTAAAATGTTTCAATGAAGATCGAAAAGCCCTAAAAACTCAGCTCTGTGAATCAAAGTGAGAAATCAAGGCTTTTTGTCCCATTAAAATCCTTTCATAAAAGGAATGAGATGCAACTCTAGACTTCTTATAAAATGTGCAGCATACCAGCTCGCCGAAGACCCTGCTTGTAAAACTGCTCTCACACAATGGCAACTTGTTTTATTGGAGTAATTCACCCTTGTATGTTCAACTCAGAAACTGATTCTCAAGTATAATGATACAGAAAGCTCCACCCTGCAAACTGACAGGACTGGTTCCTTCAGCTTGTCATATACGAAACCCTATCTGTCTGAATCAGTGTGTTTGAGACTGTCGTCATTACACTGTGGTTTCCTGGTGGAAATGCTCAGTCCTGGTGTTGACTTCCTATTTTACTCATGATGCTTGCTCTAGCATAACAAAATTGTCATATGGACATGCTAACAAGGTTTCACTAGAGGGAGTCTTGAAAACCTTTTTGTAACAGATGTGAATGTACTGCATCAACTACAATGCCATCAAACTATGTACAGCTCTTTAGCACTTGAAATATTCACTTATTCATCGCCTTCCATTATAGTCTATCTTAATTTTTAATGACTTTGTTTAACTTTTAAATCGTGTTTTTCATGGTATTTGCTTTCTTTATTTGGCGCATCAATAATGTAACCGAGTATGTCTGAAAGAGGGGAATTCACTTCAGTGATAAAAATTAGATAAAATGTCTCAATTAAAATAATCAAAGCATATTGTTGATTTACACTACTGTTCAAAAAAAAAGTTTGGGGTCACTCAGACAATTTCATGTTTTCCATGAAAACCACTTTTATTTATATGCTAACATAATTACACAAGGGATTTCTAATCATCAATTAACCTTTCAACACCATTAGCTAACACAATGTAGCATTAGAACACAGGAGTGATGGTTGCTGGAAATGTTCCTCTGTACCCTTATATTGCATTAAAAATCAGCCGTTTCCAGCTAGAATAGTCATTTACCACATTAATAATGTATAGACTGTATTTCTGATTCATTTAATGTTATCTTTATTGGGAAAAAAATGCTTTTCTTTCAAAAATAAGGACATTTCTAAGTGACCCCATACTTTGTGTACAACTACAAAACCAGTATGCTGTGTGGATACTTCATGCAATCAGCTGCAAAAATTGAAGTTAAAATCCAAGAAGTGATGTCAGAGGCTTACCTTGCGTTTGATCTCTTCATCTATGTAAGTGCTACTCTGTTTGAGTGGCTGCTGTGCTGCTCTGCTGGGCCTTACATCCTCTTCTAGCAGCAAACTTGACTGTGGGCCCCCTGCAGGCACAGCTGATTAAACATACAATGTTAAGAAGAAATCCTGTCAAGTTTATTACTTTTAACAAGTCATCTACACTGATTTGGTTTGTACAAATTAGCTAGAAGTGGCACTATCCGTCCCAGCAAAGACAAAATCAGATCATGATCAAGTCGCAAAGTTGCTGCCTTCAACTATTCATCATCACTCATCAGCACAGTGAATGCAAGTTGTCCCTTTCAAAAATGCAACACTCCAATATTCTGACAGCAATTAAAAGTGTCCGCCTCATGTCAGAATAAGCACACAGCTTCACTTTTCTGTAAAAGTCACGACACAATCTTAAAAACATCAACTTATTAATTTCAATAACATTTCCATATCTGAGCTGAATACTTTTTGGATCAAGATAAAAACAAAATTTCTATACTGTCATTTTCAACTCACAAAATGAGGCAGAACTTCATTCATTCCAAAGAAAATTTTTGTGCAAAGTATTGCTCAGAAAAGATTACAATGACAAGAGAATAAACCAAGAACATATATGAGTGCATAAGAAGTATAAGCTAACAGCAGCGCCTAAATGAATACCAATAAGTTCAATACCATTTGTAAAAATAAAACTAGAATAGAAACATGAGAATCAGTACCAAATTCCATACGCATCAGGTCACTTAGATAAACCACCAAACACTTTATGAAGGGAAAATTTCAAGAGACTGAGAAGTTTTTTGTCAGTTCAGATCAGTCATTAAAAATTATCTACCCTTTACAGCACAACTAGGGTTACTAAAGACACCCTTTAACAACAAGAATCTGACAATAGAAAGAACAGAAAGAAATGAATATCCAGGAAAATGGTGCCAACTATTGCAGCTTTTTTCATAAATTTCCAATCATATCCCTAAAGCTGTGAGGAATAAAAGTCACATATGTCTGAATGACACAAAGCTGTACAAAACTGGTAAGGTTACGTATTTGAAATGTCACTATTAAAATGCTTCAGCACAAAGAGCCACTTCACACCCACACATTTTGCGAAAGACAGACAAGTGACATCTGAGATATCACTGCATCCAAATGCTTCATACATCAATACATTTTAATTGACGTAAACCTCTGATTTTAAACAATAGAAACAATACAATACAATACACTCAAAACAATGACGGTTACTATTTAACATCATGATTCTACCTCTTTCCTTCACCATCCGTCGAACTTGTTTCTTTAGCTCCAATCTCTCCTCTTCAAGTCGTTCAATCTAAAAAAATAAAAACAAATCAACAAGTGAAGTGAGAGGAGCTCATAAACTGTAGCAGTTATAAAGTAAAACCAGCTGTTCTAATTTTTGTGATTCTGCTTTTACCTCTTTGGTGAGGACTTGGTTTTCTGCTTTGTATTGGCGTTGTCTGAGCTCTCTGGCACGCCTGAACTCTGTCAGATCCACTTCTTGCTTTGGTTCCAGACCTTGGGAGTCAATAAACAAAAGTAATATAGAAAAGTAAAAGTAAGTGCTATTACTGTCTGAATAGACAAATAGTTTTTTTTTAAAAAGTTGGACCTAGTTTTTCTCTGAAATCCTCATTTTCATCCATGAGGTCATTGATTCTCATCTCAAGCTGGTTGATGTCTTTGATCATGGTCTCTGCCTCTTGATCTCTAACTCTGATTTGATTTTTACACTCTTTGATATCCACGATGGCTGCTTCCAGGCCATAAATACCCTGTAATGTGAAAAATAGAGTTTTTGTTACTTTTCCATGAAAAATCATGTCTTGTTTCACTTCTTTATTTCCTTGTTATTAAACCTTTCTTTGTTTTTTTAAAGGGAAATTAGGATGCAATTAGACATAGTGAAAGACAAATACTGTGCTTGTAGACTCAAAAAAGCCTATTGATAACACCACAGTCACAGTCATTTTTGTGTCTTGATTTAAGATGAGGATGGGCAGAAAAACAAAATCACAAGTATCACTTCTGGGAAATTAAATCTAAATTCATTCGATCTGGATGAAAACATATCTTTGATGAAAGTTATAAACAAATGGGGATAGAACCGGTATTTGCAAACTTACAGACTCATACTGGCTCAAGCGGTTTGAAGCCTCAATAAGTGCTTTGTCTTTTTCCTCAGCATGAGCTTCTGCTAATTTTACAATATGCTCTGCTTCCATTGCTCTGGTCTCCGCAGCTTCCAGCTTTGACTTCAGCTCTTCCATCTTCTTGTGCTGTGTGGTTGCCGGAAGGCCTTGAGGGGAAAAAAGCAAAATATGTACAATACCGTTAAAAAGTTTGGGGTCACTCACAAACGTCCTTACTTTTGAAAGAAAAGCATTTTTTTTCCAATGAAGATAACATTAAATGAATCAGATATACAGTCAAGACATTGTTAATGTGGTAAATGAATATTCTAGATGGAAATGGCCGATTTTTAATGGAATATCTACTTAAGGGTATAGAGGCCTATTTCCAGCAACCATCACTCCTGTGTTCTAATGGTACATTGTACTAGCTAATGGTGTTGAAAGGCTAATTGATGATTAGAAAACCCTTGTGCCATTATGTTAGCACACAAATGAAAGTGTGACTTTTCTTGGAAAACATGAAATTGTCTGGGTGACCCCAAACTTTTGAATGGTAGTGTATTTAACTGCAAACAAAAGTAACCATCTGGTGCTCACACAATATACAAATGTTTTTGTTAGATCCTCTAGGTCACATCATAACAAGCCTAAGTACCCTTACAGACTTACATATCTCGAATTCATCTGTGTTTATCAGCCACATAATTTGTTGAAGGCTGCCATAATTACTGACAGGCTATACTTTAAGGCTATATCAAGACTGACCTATTGAATGACAAAAGATTTAATAGAGGTTAATTTGAGATCATGCCACTGTTAACCTAATATCTAAAGCTAAGCTTGTACCTTTACCAAAACCCCTGCAATGGTAAGCAGCCTTTATATATATATATATATATATATATATATATATATATATATATATATATATATATATATATATATATATATATATATATATATATATATATATATATATATATATATATATATATATATATATATACACATATATATATTATTTATATATATATATATATACATATATATATATATTATTTATATATATATATATATACATACATATATACATACATACATACATACATACATTTATTTATTTATTTATTTATTTTTGCCAACTTCAGAGTAGCAGAACATTAACATAACATTATCAGGACATAGTATCATCTGATAAAGGTGATATATTTGCAAACAAATTGTACCCATCCTGCAGTCACAGGGCGACATTAGCACTCATTTGGAGTCATAACTTCGCAAACCAAACAACTTAAGTTAAACATTATTGGTCCTGTTTGCTGTGTTTTGGTCCTTATCAGGTCCTGAAAATACACAGCCTGTCCAAAAAAAACAGTCGTCACTTGGATTTAACTAAGCAAATAGGTAAGAGCCTTCCATTGGATAATTACTGCAGTGATGAATATGTTTCTGCTGGCAACAACATATATAACCCTAGCTGATGCAGTGAGTAGCTTCTCATTTCTTAAACAACCATGTTGGAAGACATATCCTGTGGTCATGGAAAGGATGTTAATCTGTCTCAGAAGGGTCAAATCATTGGCCTGCATCAAGCAAAGAAAATAACTAAGGAGATTGCTGAAACTACTAAAATCGTGTTAAGAACCGTCCAACACATTATTAAAACCTGAAGGAAGTGGTGAACCATTTTCTTTGAGAAAGAAATGTGGTCAGAACAAACACTTAGATGATAGTGATCGGAGATCACTTAAATGTTTGGTGAAATCATGTCATGAGAAATCAACAGTAGAACTCACGGCTGTGTTCAGTAGTGAAGGTAAGAGCATTTCCACACGCACAATGCGAAGGGAACTCCAGGGATTGGGACTAAACAGCTGTACAGCTCTCAGAAAACCACTGATCAGTGAGGCTAATCAGAAAAAAAGGCTTCAATTTGCTAGGCAGCATAAAGATTGGACTCTGGAGCAATAGAAGAAGGTCATGTGGTCTGATGGGTCCAGATTTACCCTGTTCCAAAGCAATGGGCGCATCAGGGTAAGAAGTGATGCACTCATCATGCCTTGTGCCTACAGGTCAATGGGGGTTGCGCATAGACAGACGTACGCTGATCATTACATAACTCCGCCGCATTCCTTGGCAGAGTAATGAGTGGTTCAGGGAGCTTGAGACAACATTTTCACACATGGATTGGCTTCCACAGAGTCCAGACCTCAGGACCACTTACAATCTTTGGGATGTGCTGGAAAAGTTTTTGCACAGCAGTCCGACTCTCCCACCATCAATAAAACATCTTGATAGAAAATTAATACAACTCTGGACAGAAATAAATACTGTGACATTGCAGAAGCTTATTGAAATGATGCCACAGTGAATGCATGCCATACTCAAAGCTAAAGACAGTTCAACAAAATATTAGTGTGTGACTTTTTTTTTAAACAAGTAGCATATATCTGACTTTTTAGCTTTCAGTGAAAACATCTGTGGCCTGTAGGCAAAAACAATGCCAATTAGAGCAATGGGGCTGAACCAAACATTTAGGTCAGTCCAGGTCCTTTGACATAATAGTCATTTTAATTTTAAAACACACATTTCTAAATGCCTCTTAAAAATACTGGACCAGAAAAAGTCCTCATATTTATTTTCCTGTGCTTCACAACTTACTACACATAACCTGTTCATCGGTGCCTGTAATTTCTGTACCATTCTAGAAAGGTGGCAGTAACTAATTTAATCAGTTAATAGCTCAATTAATTGTCGTTTAATTCTAAAATGTACAATATCAAAATTTCCAGGAGCCCAAAGTGACATCTTAAAATTTCTTCTTTTGTCAGACCGACAGTTCAAAATCCAAAGATATTCACTTTACAAGAAACAGAGAAAAGCAGAAAATCTTTCCATTCAATAGAGTTGAAAAAAAAAGAGAATGTCTGGAAATTCCTCTTATTTTGGATAAAATAAACTGTATGATGTCTTCTTAAATATCTTTGGTATAAAGGGGCTCTGAGGTTCTCATATTCAAAATATTAGACTTGGAGCAACCCACCTCTCTCTTTGGTTGTGGATGTCTTCAGCTCCTCAATAAGCAGGGTGTGTTTCTCCATTTCCCCCGTATACTGTTCCACCTGCTCACTCAGCATCTTGATTTGATTATCCCTCTCTTGGACGGCCTTAAGGACATTTATCAGCAATTCAAAATGAGAAGGATTTATGTGTAACACACTTATCGGCAATTTCAACATTCAAGGAATTTATGAAGTGAAAAGGAGGAGAGGCACAGAGGCACAAGATAAGAGACACATGACAGATGAAACTTACACCGCAGAGCTCATATATAACCTGGACCAGGGCAGCAATAGAGATGGAAGGGAGGACAGGTTGATGAGACAAAGATAGGAAGCAAAAAGAGGAAAAAGTAAAACATAAACAGATGGATGAAGAGGCAAGACATGAAACCCCTGCTCCAAAGGATGTAAATAAAGGCATGTACACACAAATTAAAAAAAACAAACCCATATATATATATATATATATATATATATATATATATATATATATATATATATATATATATATATATATATATATATATATATATATATATATATATGGGTTTTTTTGAGTGGCTAAATATTTATATGAGTTTAATTTCTTGAGCATTCCTTCTAATGCAAATCCTGTGGCTGCTTCCCTGGTAAATCAATACATAACTAGTTACTGTAATGATGTTACAACTTAAGTCCAATAATACATTTATTAGCAACTGCTCTATGGCTCAAAATGTGGAGTCATTTAGAAATGTCCTTATTTTTGAACAAAAAGCATTTTTTTTAATGAAGATAGCATTAAATTTATCAGAAATACAGTCTAGACATTGTTAATGTGGTAAATGACTATTCTAGCTGGAAACGGCTGATTTTTAATGGATTATCTACATAGAGGTACAGAGGCCTATTTCCAGCAACCATCACTCCTGTTTTCTAATGGTACATTGTGTTAGCTAATGGTGTTGAAAGGCTCGTTGATGATTTGAAAACCCTTGTGCAATTATGTTTGCACATGAGTAAAATTAGGAGTTTTCATGGAAAACATGAAATTGTCTGGGTGACCCCAAACTTTTGGAAGGTAGTGTAAGTCCTTTTTCGCACACTTTCTTTGATGTAGATGGAATAAATATCTATTCTATGATAATGTGAAACTAAATGGTAGTATCACCAAGCACAACAGTTACTTGCACTAATAACAAGTTGTGTGGCACAAGGTGTCCCAAAATCTGACTACAACATTTACCATATAAGGTGAACCTTTGCTGTAAATGTCTTTCATATGTAGAGCTTGACAGATATAAGCACCTGCATGATAACATAATATCCCACATTCAGTGCAAAACAAGGAATGCAATAATACATGATGAATACTTTCTTTCCAATTTTAGAACAGACCTGCTGTAAGGCAATAATGTTGCTCTTGTCCAAGTCCAATTGGGCTGAACGCAGCTTTTCCCTCAGGTCACGTATCATCTGCTGGTATACCAAAATTTCATCATCCTTCCCAGACAGCACTCTCTATGTGTGAGGAAAAGATGTCACATCAGCACAACAGGAGACTTGTGCTATTAGAACAGTTGAAAAACGTGGACAGTAAAGGAGCATCATGATGAATGCTAGGCCTGCAACTAACAACTATTTTCGTTTCTGATTCATTTGTTGATTATTTTCCAAACTAGTGAGTTAGTTGTTTGGTCTAAAAAAGCATCAGCAAATGATGAAAAATGATAAATAGTGTTTCCCAAAGCTTAATAAAATGCCCTTAAATGTCTTGTTTTGTCAACAGCCCTAAGAGTTGACTGTCGCAGAGAAGGAATATCTTGAAAATATTGACATTTTTCACTAGAAAGAAACTTAAGTTGATTTTTGACTATCAAAATGGTTTTTAATGAATTTAATAGTTCACAATTAATTGATTAAAGTCTTAGTCATAGGAAACTAATGAGCACTAGGAAATACACTATATTGCCAAAAGTATTCGCTCACCTGCCTTGACTCACATATGAACGTAAGTGACATCCCATTCCTAATCCATAGGGTTCAATATGACGTCGGTCCACCCTTTGCAGCTAGAACAGCTTCAACTCTTCTGGGAAGGCTGTCCACAAGGTTTAGGAGTGTGTTTATGGGAATTTTTGACCATTCTTCCAGAAGCGCATTTGTGAGGTCACACACTGATATTGGATCAGAAGGCCTGGCTCTCAGTCTCCACTCTAATTCATCCCAAAGGTGTTCTATCGGGTTGAGGTCAGGACTCTGTGCAGGCCAGTCAAGTTCATCCACACCAGACTCTGTCATCCATGTCTTTATGGACCTTGCTTTGTGCACTTGGTGCACAGTCATGTTGGAAGAGGAAGGGGCCAGTTCCAAACTGTTCCCACAAAGTTGGGAGCATGGAATTGTCCAAAATGTCTTGGTATGCTGAAGCATTCAGAGTTCCTTTCACTGGAACTAAGGGGCCAAGCCCAGCTCCAGAAAAACAACCCCACCCCATAATTCCCCTCCACCAAACTTTACACTTGGCACAATGCAGTCTGACAAGTATCGTTCTCCTGGCAACTGCCAAACCCAGACTCGTCCATCAGATTGCCAGATGGAGAAGCGTGATTCTTCACTCCAGAGAAGGCGTCTCCACTGCTCTAGAGTCCAGTGGTAGCTGCTTTACACCACTGCATCCAACGCTTTGCATTGCACTTGGTGATGTATGGCTTGGATGCAGCTGCTCTGCCATGGAAACCCATTCCATGAAGCTCTCTGCTGAAGCACTGTTCTTGAGCTAATCTGAAGGCCACATGAAGTTTAAAGGTCTGTAGCGATTGACTCTGCAGAAAGTTGGTGACCTCTTGGCACTATGCACCTCAGCATCAGCTGACCCCGCTCCGTCAGTTTACATGGCCTACCACTTGGTGGCTGAGTTGCTGTCGTTTCCACACACTTCCACTTTTTTATAATACAGCTGACAGTTGACTGTGGAATATTTAGGCGCGAGGAAACGTTATTGTTGCACAGGTGGCATCCTATCACAGTTCCACGCTGGAATTCACTGAGCTCCTGAGAGCGACCCATTCTTTCACAAATGTTTGTAAAAGCAGTCTGCATGCCTAGGTGCTTGATTTTATACACCTGTGGCCATGGAAGTGATTGGAACACCTGATTCTGATTATTTGGATGGGTGAGCGAATACTTTTGGCAATATAGTGTCAATTAAGGAAGTACTGTAAGTCCCATGTGCACATTCCTATTATTATTCCTTCTTAAGAACTGTAAGGTTTAGCAAAATTAGTCTGAAGAAGCATTAAAGTTTTTTAATACTGTCAGACTTCTGGCCTTGCAAAGAACACAAGAGCACAGATGCAGAAGAAGGCTGAAAGCAGGGACCTTGTTCTTCTCAATTTTCCTCCATTTAACGCAGTGCTGCATTTTGGCAAGTTGGTAAATTGACCACTTAATTTGATTTTAAACATCAATGAAAATATAAAAGACTTCCCATTCATACCACTGTGAACAAAACTGTACACGAGTTGCAGCAGTCTCAAATGAAGTCTTTGTTAATCAGTGACATTTTATACAGCAAATTGTAAACATGATGAATTTGTCCACCCCAGAGCAGGGACTTTTGCTGACACCAGGAGCTAAATTAAGACTCCAGTTCCTGTGACTAAATGGCAGATTAAAGTTTGTGTTTACAAAAAAGGTTTCTGTGTTACTAGATGAGCTTCTGCAATCAACATTAGCTAAAATACATGTTTCAAAAGCTATGCAGGTTACTTTGACATTTGCTTTGTGCAGCTCTGTAAGTTGTTGCTTTTAGGTTTGTCGGTTTTTAAAGAAAAAAACAAACAAAAAAACCCCTCTCTTTAATAGGCACTTGATTTGCACCCACCTTCCACTCCTCCACTTTGGCATTGACTGCTGCCATAATAGGGTCATTCTCCTCAGTCATGCTATGAATCTTGTCAGTTAACTCTCTGACCTGCACAAAAACAGACACACAGAGGTGTGATTCACTACCTTTCACACAAACAAAATACATCGAGTCATAAAGATTCCACATCACAGCCTTTTATGACGATATTACAGTTCACATATGTGATAATATTGGAGGGAGATGATAAATGGAGGCACTCAATCTCAGCATGATATATTTTACCAACCACCTAGAGGTCTGGGATGGAAACAGAACAAAGAACAACATGAGCAGTTCAGTGAGGAGGTTCTTTACTTGAAGCTTTGCGTGATCCCTCTCTTTCCTGAGCTGGTCCATAATGGAGTCAGTCTGCTGCACAACAATCTTCATCTTGTTGTACTCGTCTGTCATCTTTTCCATCTCCTTCACAGATTCCTCCAGACTTTTTTGCATCTGCTCATTCTGTGTCTTCAGGTGGAGGTTTTCCTCCTCTGCTTGCTAATGAATAGACAAGAAAATATAGTAATGATATACTCAGAGAGCGCAGCACTCTGCCAAAGCTGCTCAGTTGTTTTATCATTTCTGACGGATAAGTCCTGATAAGCCTGCAGTGGTGGATTTGTTGTAAGATCGCAATCATGTGATCATCTTGTAGTCATAGTTACAGTGATGCCATGCCGCTATCTCGCAATGATACAGAAATCCTTAACAAATCCGTGGATCCAGACTAAAAGCCGCATCACTGCCAAAATTTAATCACTTGGTCCTTGTGTCACTTCTGACTTTCCCTGAAAACTGCATCCAAATCTGTTGAGTAATGTTGTACACAGAAAGACAAACAGACAAACATATGGCAATCATCACATAACTCCGCCGTGTTCCTTGGTGGAGTAATAAGTCATTAAAAGGTGCATGTTTTTGAAAGTACATAAATTTAAGGATTTCCCTTCACTGAGGGCTTTAAGAACTTTGATATTTGTCAGAGTCTGAAGTGGGAATATTGGCAAAAAAAAAGCCTGTTGCCTCATTTACTAGATGCATCACACAAATTGTTTTACAAGGCACCTGAAGGTCGTCCAAGTACTGGTGAAGCTGGCGATTGGCTGAGGTGAGCTTTCTCTGAGCCTCAGCATTCTCATCTCTGGATGGTACTGGCTCTTTCTGTTCCAGCTCTCCACGATAGAAGTCCACGTCCTGCTGGAGCTGCTCATTCTGATGTGATGCAGGGAGAACAGAATTCATATCAGAAACAGACTTGTATCACATTTTCTGTAACCATACAGAAATGTAGTAGTTTTAAGGAAGCCTCTGAAATGTGAGCATTTTCTGCTTTTCTTCCTCATTTGATAGTTAAATAAATGGTGTTATCTTTTTTACTGGTTGTCTGACAAATAACCAGTCCAGAGACTTTATAAACCAAACAGTTATTTGATTGATTAAAAAAACATAGCTGGTAAGTTGATGTACTTGCTCATGTTTACTCTATGGACAGAAACTGTGTCAAATCCAATACAACTGTATATTGCTCATATGCTGAAATTTCTTTATGGCAATAATCATTTATCTTATCTTGTGTTATTTTATCTTAAATAACACCTGTTCAGATTTAAATCTCTCATGTAGTCTTCTCTCATCATCTTACTTTCTTTTACGGAGTTCTATGAAGTCTGTGGCAAAATAACAGTAACAGTACCACAGCAGTGATACAGATACAGTAGAGAAGTCTAAAAAATGTGTACTCCAAGCATGGGTTCAATTACACTTTTAAACAATCACAAAAACGACCAAATTCTTACTTATCTTAAGTAAATGAGACCTAACTACACTTCCTACATCTCTTACCTTCTTTTTAAGCTTTTTTAACTATCCAATGGAAGAGAAAGAAATAAAAACAAAATGATGAGCAAACAAGGGTAGAGCACATGAAACTACACAAGTATGAAATGACATAAGAATTGATGATCCAGTGACTGATTTATAATGTGCTGAAATATTCAGTGTGTTGTTGGGGCAGCTGTTGCATACCTCTCTTTTCAGCCTCTTCACCTCATCCTCAGCCTCCTCTGCTCGTACAACCAACTAAGAAAACAAAACATAGAAAATCTGTAACAATTTAACCACACCAGATGCACACTTCATATTTGTTTCACTTGCGTTTGGACATAGCCTTGATCCAGTGTATTCACCTCAGTATTAATCAATGGAAATAAACTGGATACTGGACGCAAACAATGTCTACTATGTTAAGCTCAACAACAGATTATTTGTCAAATAATTTAAATGTGTTATACTTGTGTATGCTTGCTTTTAAAAAGACTTATTTCTAAAAAAAAAAAAAAAAGAAGTATTTATTACTGGGTTATATTAAATAACCCTTGGCGGGTCAATACAACACACACAATGGGTGTAGATGTGATACAGTTACAGTTAAACAAAAAAACTCAATTTTTGTCTTTTAAAGGATAAAAAAATCCCCCTCAGTAGCATATGCTTTAAAGTATAAACCAGCATAATGTCTTTGTAGGTCATCGCAGGACTCAATACACTACACAATGCATGGGAACTATGGAGAGCATGCTCATACTGTACCTCCTTGTTGGTTTTCTTTTCCTTGCCCATTTCTTTCTTTAACTGGGTCAGTTCATTCTCCCTTTGCTCCAGCTGGTTCTCGAGCTGCCGGATCTCATCTCTAAGAAAGCGAGTGTCTGGCCCAGTGCCGGGCTGCTGAGCCGTAGGAACCAGAAACAAGACATACAAACACCCAAACAACCCCCACCAAGAAATCTCTTAGTCATTCATCAGCTCCATCTGTTTACAGGATCAACATATGCATGAACTGTCATTAATAAATTCATAAACAACAAATTAGGCCAAGCAATCAGTGGGACTGCAATTCTGCTTATACAAAAAACCTAACAAAATCAAACTAATAATCAAGCTGAAACTAGAAATAATTGCTATGAGCGTGAAAGGAATTAGCTGTAATCTTCTTAGGTGCTGTCGTTCAGTGATCACCACAGCCAATCCCTTTGTGGCCAGGGATATACTCAGTGATTGGTTAGAAGGTTTGGCACTGTTGCCGGAAGTAAAGTTGCATGAGAAGTGATTTTAAGTGACACATGAATGAGTTTTTTTGCATTCGTTATGCTGGTTACATTGGTCCCTGTCACAAAAACAACAGCTTAGCAGCTTAATAAATAAGCACGACATAAAACAAACTGTATTAGTATGCACAAATGCAGTACAGTACATAGACAGGTTAACAGACACTCACAAGCAGTACCTTGTGATCTTGTTCCAGCCTCGCCAACTTTGCATGTAGTTCCTTTTCTACAGTAGAGAAGACATAAACAACAATGTAAACAGAACTTTGTGTGTGTGTGTGTGTGTGTGTATATATATATATATATATATTGTGTGTATATATATATATATATATAAAATGTCTAACAAACTTTAACTGTGCACAAACCAGTTTTACTATGCCGCATCTCGCTTTCCTTCAGTAAGACCAAAGCGCCATCAAGTTCTTGATTATTGATCTAAGAAACAGAAAGGTGGAAGACAGGTTTAAAATAACAAACCTATAAATAAGGCAACACGTCACAAAAGGCATCAAGGTCAGTAAGCTGAAATATGCACGAAATAATGCATAATATTCTGAAATCTTAATACATTACATATGTGAGTGGGGTTGTTAACAGATGTGTATGGGAATGATTGAAATATAGAAATACTAAATCTTAACACCTTCAACAGGGCCTGAGACACTCTGAGGATGTGAATAATGTCCTCCGGAGCTTTATCCTTCACCCCCCAAACATCTGCCTGTATGCAAAAAGTGATTTAAAATGAAAAACAGTCAACTGTAGCGTTATTTAAACTCAAAGTAACACTGCTCCAATACAGCACAACAGCCAGGACCAAAACAATATATACTTGTTATATATAATAGTATTGCTACAGTGTGGACAGCCACAGCAAAACAGACTGATAAGTAGATTTTGTTGACAAAACCAATTAGCAAGAAACTGTAATACCCTGAATAACAATCTCAGATTAGGACAATAGTCTTTCTGTGCACATGTACCTATCATAGATGAACAGACTCAGATTATCTATAATTTAACATCAGAGAAGAGCTGGTGCTGGGCAAACTGAGCAGAAATTAAGCATGACTATAGTATGATGTAAAGTGTGTAAACAGTTACCGAAAGGATCATATTGAAGACATCATCCAGTTCTTTTTTTTGATGGTGAATGATGGCGTCAGGGTCAATTCTGGACGCTTTGTCCCAGTCTAGAGCAACAGACATCTTGGATGCAGTATGTATATACTGTGTGAAACTTCAGCTAATTTAGGACTGAGTAAACTGCGCGGTGATTAGTCATAACTAGCTCCTTGTGGCCAGGAAACAATGGCTAAACGTTGCTGTACTCCTCAGATTAGGTTAACTTCATGGACATTTTGTAAGGACGTTTAAGTACACCACCAACTGCCAGGAAACAAAATGCAACGTTACACCTCTTTTCCGAATTAGCTAGTTAAAGGCTGGGACTTGCAGGTTAAAGTAAAAAAAACAAACAAACAAAAGATGTCTGTTATCATTTAACTTCACTCGGTAGGATAAGATAGACATGACAGATTCCAAATGTAGGTTAAAAATTAGTTAAAATGACAGTAAACTTCCACCCAAAGATGTCCATGCTGCAGTGCTTTGGCTGCTAGGTTACAACTGACAACAACAGTCCCGGCTAGCTAATTAAGCTAGCACACAAGAAAATGAACCAGCAAAAACCGGCATGTGGACCACTGAAGGAAACTTCATCAAACTCTAGCGGTAAGGCAGACAGAACACTGCAACGTCGCGTTTTAACAACTTGGTACTGGCCTTATATACTTCGGTTCGTCAAAAAGGACCGAGTCTTGTCGAGCTACCGTTCAACTTGCGCGGTCACCTCTGCCCCGGATGTGATAGTGATGATGCGTAGAAGCTAGTTAGCACAAATGCTGCTTCATGAATTGTGTTCTCCGTGTGTGTTGCCATTCCAAGTTTTTGATATCAGCCTTGCCGTCTCTCCTGTTGTAGACGCGGTAAGTAAGACGTTATATACTTGTGTGTCGACCGTAGCCAACGTAAAAACCGGCAGCTAGCTAGTTAGCATTAGCTTCTAAATTGCCTTTATCGTTAGCTAATGCTACGTTGCCCTAGCTAGTCTGAAATTGTCCTAACATGCTGTACGAGACTTTATGTGCTATTATAGTCCCGTGATCGATTGGTAGCAATATCGATTTTATTAAATTCCGCTACACCTGCTTTAGATAACTATTTTAGAATGGTAAAATGGGTAATAATGATTTTTTTACATTGCTGTTTAGGTACACCCTCCATTGCTTTTGCTCTCAAGCTGACAGCTGTCACTATACCGGTTGCTGGACTATTAGATTTCTTAGCATGTGAGGTACATTTTCCCACTATTAGTTGTATTCGTTTGTTATTTCAGCTGCCACCTTCCTAAATTCGAAACTAGAAAAATATGCAGCCCTATCAATCAGAGAGGCACGTTATAAGGGTGGTAACGCGAGGGATAACGCTGGCATGACAGATTTTAAGTCACCAAAACGGAGAATGAATACTGTGACAAGGATTCAGACTAGGAAGAATTGTGAAACACGAGGATTTATAAATCTAGTGAGTGAGATCGCCTTTATAAACTTGCCATACAAATATGTTTTAGATGGTTGCATTGTTAGTAAAGAATAATGAATTAAACATAAGACCAATCAGGAAATGAATCTGAATAATGAGCTACCTGTTTTACAAATCTTCTTCCATCTAATTAGATTCATGTCTTTTGTTTTCCTACCCAGTGATCAATGACGGCTTTGGACAGCAATGGCTGTCGTGTCATGGAAGGAGATTTTACTTTTGACTGGACTGGTAGTGGGGTGTTACTGGAACAGTCTGTCATGTGGGTTTGTGTTTGATGATGTGTCCGCAATTCTTGACAACAAGGACCTGAGGCCCTCAACCCCTGTCCGCAATCTGTTCCTCAATGACTTCTGGGGAACACCCATGGCTGAGGTGAGTCATGATCCATAATGCACTTCTAGTGTACTGTTTTGTCGCACTGAATAAAATGAAATGGTGTCTCTCAAGCAGTTATATTTGGAATCATTGTTAGCTTAATCACATTTTCATTCAGATTAATAAATTGCACAGTAGTTATTAAGTGAAACTTGGAAATTAATTTGATTGTCACTTTTTAGGGTTAACTTGACTTCAAGGTTAATTTGAAGAATCGCTCAATGAATCAATCAATCAATCACTGAATGTGTGCCAGCCTTAATGGCTCTCAGCCACCGGACTGATCTGCATCTGACAGCATTAATATGTGTCCCACCACAGGAGCGGAGCCATAAATCTTACAGACCCCTGACCGTACTCACCTTCCGACTGAACTACCTCTTCAGTGAACTCAGTGCAGCTTCCTACCATCTTCTCAATGTCGTTTTACATGCTGTTGTATGTGTGCTTTTCCTGCGAGTGTGCCGGTCGTTCCTGGACAAGACTTCCAGCTTGGTGGCAGCGTTGCTGTTTGCTGTGCACCCCATCCACACCGAAGCCGTAAGTGTGCACTTGCTTGGTGAGCAAATATTATGTGATGTGTATTATGTCAGAAAATAACTTGGAGTCATGTAGACTTTTTTTCATTTAATGGCCTTAATGGCCAGCCTGAAAGTCTGACAGAACTTCTCAATCCACTGAAATGATATCATTAAGTTTTTAATGTGATGCATTTTGGATTGAAACAGTTAGTCAGGGATCAAAATTTAATGTAGTTTACTGGGCCATTAGGTATGGGGGAAAAAAAGAATTTATGATGGTTGTTAATTGACAACCAGTGTAGCTTAAAGTAATCACTGATAATATGCTGTTTGTTTTATTAGGAGGTAGAGTAAGATTCTTTCGGAAACTTCAAAAGCTTATTTTGTGGCAGTTTTATATCATTTCTTTATGAAAGGAAATTCTGTAGTCATCATCTCTCCTCCCCTTTATATATAAATACGTTCTTTCATCAAGTGATGTCACGCCACACTGGAATGACCCCATGGGAATGTAGTACAAGTGCTTAGGCAGGATTGTTACATCCACACTGTAAGCAGCAGTCAGGCAGTCTTGCAGTATCATCAGCCACACATCACCAGTGCACCAGTCACTTGTTTGATCATTCACCTGAGCATAAATTGCAAAAAAAATATCTAAGCCAAATACACATTTTTAAAACTTTTAAACCAGGCTCTGTCGCAAGACAATCCTTAATTCATAGATATCCATCTAGGACTGTATAGCAAAATATATGAGAAACCACATTGACTGTATAGTTAAGTACAATCATCCAGAAATACATGACAAAAAAGTAGAAAGGTCAAGACACTGGGGCAGAAATCACTGGAGCTCATATTGACAGGGGGACATAGTTTTGAGGTCCATCATGTACACGTAGTGCAAGATGTGAAACAGGTTTTAATATGTAAGCTGGGTGTACATGCGCATATTTTACATATCATCACTAAACAGAGGTGGGGGATTTTAGGATACATCCCTGCCTTAGAGTTGCTCTAACATGCCCACCAGCTCCTTTCTGCAGGGAGGGGCAAAGTAGACACACACTGCCTTGGTTTTGGTGCAGGCTGTCAGATTAATGTCCTTATCTAGCTATGTGGTTTCTCCACAAGATTAATGCTGAAGATTTCACCACAACTGCTAAAGAAACTACTTCAGAATCCCTTTTTTGGCACAACTTTTAAAATAATAATGCAGAGGTGAACACAAGGTGAAACAATTGTAAACCTGTTAAATCTCATCTGTTATGGCTTACTGAGCATGGGATTATTTTTCATCAAAGACATCCTCGCATGTGTTTATGTCCGTGTTAATAATTCACTTATAATAAGATTAGGGGAACTCCAGTTACTGCAAGTGTCATTTAAACCCCTTCAGTGTATAGAGCACTGTTTATCAGTCCTTTTTTTCTAGGTATTGTTATTTTGTGCTGCATATAAATCTTTCAGAAGCTTTTGCTTTAATATTGTTTTTGAAATTTCAAATATTGTTAATTTGTTTATCATAGATGTTACCAAGACCACAAAGTTTCTTGAACCTGATAAGAAACTGAAAACCTTTCCCTTATTGTTGATTATTTAAACCTGATCTCATTCGTCTGTCTGAAAAGTCTCTTCCCCAATTAGGACTTGTAATTCATCCTATTCAACACAGCTAAACTGATGACCAGACAGGCCTTGACCAGAGTAAAAAACAAAGAAAACATTCTGCTTTTTGGGGTGGAGTGCTACTGTTACACAGCATGCACCACTGCTCCAATCTTCCTCATGGTGTTCTCTAATCTATGCAGAGTCTCTCAGACTTCTTGAATGGAAACAATTTGCCTCACAAATGATCCCTTAGAATTAGTCCAGCAAATGCCCTTCATGTTATCGCCGTCTGGAATCTGTCTCTGAACGGATCATTTGTTTTTGAGTTATGCTCCAAGCACTGAAGGTCCCTTCATGATAAGTGTACAAAGAGTCCCTGTGTATCCCCATGTCTTACTCGGTGTGTTATTTGGTTATCTGTCTTTTTCTGTGGAGACTTCAGGTTTTTTTTTCTTTCGTATCTACAAGTATCTTCAAATACCAATTATTTCGTGTACTCCATAACAACATCTTAAGGCTCCAAAGTGGCATTGGGTTGAATGCTGTGGCTTTAAAGCTGCACTCTAGCACTGTACAGACAGACACATAGGCAGTGGGATTTGTAGTATGGATTCAGGAAAGTGTAGCTCACTGTAGTCAGGTGTAGTCAGGACTGGCATTTTCAGGGTTACCTAAAAGCTGGCTGCAGCTACATGGACAGTCAGCATTTTTTTCTCTCTCCCACCAGATGACAATTAGGCCAGTGAGAGAAAAATGCGTGTGTTTGGTGGAATACACACTAGACACAATATTGTACAGCGCTTTGTTGAACCACATGTCACACCTTGTGTGAAGCTTTAGGGTATGTGTATTTGTAAGAACTTTGACATTTGGTCATAACAAAAATCTGAATGTTGTTTCTTCCACACGAGGGCAGTCATCATTTACATAAATAACAGATGTTGCCATCAGGGGAGGCTCCTGTACGGAGACATGTAACTGTTTGCCACCTGTTGATATGATTTACCTAAGTAGACCTATTTTCACAGCTGGATTCACGGATTTAGACTGATACTCTCTGGTTACTGCCAATTGTAGACATGTCTTGTTACTCAAAAGGTATCATAATGTCACACTGTGTTTCTCTTTACTTGAAGTGTATTTGGACTGTCTTCCTGTGGAATGTGTTACTACATTTCGGTCAGTGACAGTTTTCCACAGAATGAGGCTTATTTGTGGTACATGTTCATCTTGGGAATTGTGGAATTATACTGACATTTTGGACACCCGAAGTAAGGATAAATATCATAAGGACCAGAATTAACATAGCTGTAATTTGTCTTTCTTAAATTTCCTCCCTTAGACTCAAAATTGAATGCAGTACTTGTCAGACAGTATTTGTGCTCTGTACTATACAGTTTTACCAAAGATGCAAGACTTGTGTGCATTTACCACTGCCAATACCAGCATTCAGTTAAGGACAGGTTGAAACTACAGCAATACAGAGTTTTCCTGCAGCACTCAAATCGCGAAGTCTGCCCTGCTCTGAGTGCTTTGAAACCAAGCCTGAATCAGTTCAGAAGTTCTGACCATTTCAGATTAAATTCATCAGCACAGTCATATCTTAAACAATCAGCTAGCTAATGGTTACATTTAATCGTTAACCAACATTCTAGGCCAGGGGTGTCAAACTCATTTTAGGTGATGGGCCACATTCAGCCCAATTTGATCTCAAGTGGGCCAGACCAGTAAAAGCAGAGCATAATAACCTATAAATAACCACAACTCCACATTTTTCCTTTGTTTTAGTGCAAAAAAAGTACATTCTAAAAATGTTCACATTTAAGGAATTGTCTTTTTACAAATCATTATGAACAGCCCGTAATTTCTGAAGGAAAATAAATTCAAATTCATCAATATTATGCCTCAGTTTATCATGTAGACATTACAACTTAGAGATCACAGTGGATCTACAAAGGTACAAAACATTTAGTCACAGGTATCTGGAACTGAACGATATAGTATTTTACTTTATGATTAAAATGATAAGTCAGACAAAAAAAAGACAAGAAACTTGACAAAATATGACAAAAATGAGACAAAAAATGACAAAAATGAGACAAATGACAATAGCGAGACAAATAATTTGACAAAAAAGTTACAAAGCGACAAAGAAATGGACAAAAAGCACAAGCGAGACAAAAAGAAAACAGAAAACGACAAAAAACAACAAATAAAGTAAAACACAAAATGACAAAAATAAGACAAAAAACCCAAGTGAGACAGAAAGGAAACGCAAAACGACAAAAACGAGACACAAAATGACAAAAGCATGAGACAAACAACTAAAGTCAGACAAAAAAAGACAAACAACAAAATGAGATGCAAAATTACAAAAGAATAATGAGCAATCTAGTATTGTACTTTATGATCAAAACAACTTGTTATGGTCTAGAAATTATTTTAAATTTCTAGTTTTATAAATTTACAATTTGCAGTGAATGTTTACTCTGTAATTTTCACGCTTTACACAGTCGTCCCGCGGGCTGGATTGGACCTTCTGGTAGGCCGACTTTGGCCTGCGAGCCACATGTTTGACACCCCTGCTCTACGTAATGAGAGATCAGCTACAAGCTGAGCAGTCTGTATGTGTGTGTCCTACCAATAGCAAAACTGATCAGAGCTTATTGATTCTCTAGTATTGAATAATTTAAGGCCATTGACCCATTTATTACCAGGTCTTGTTAGCCATCCCCACCCTCTTCCCTAGAGTCCATGGTAGCATGGTATTCATGACATACTCTGTGTTTTCAGCCTGTATAATTTCACATAGTTAATTATGTCACACTGCTTTATCTGCACTTCATCTTGACTTAAAATGAACAAAAGAAAAACATTAACATATATTTGAAGGAGTCTTCCTTACAAATCTGTATTGATGAGCCACAGTGGTGACTGCTGTCATTTGTTATCATTAGGTCACTGGTGTGGTTGGCAGAGCTGAACTTCTTTCCTCGATCTTTCTACTGGCTGCTTTCCTCGCGTACACAAAATCAACAGGCGCAGACCAGTCCATCGGTAAGTCTAATCTATCTCACCAGTCTCTCACTTATTATTGTTCCAAGTACAAGACGTACTGCGTTAGTTTCATTAAAGCTCTTTTTGCAGGTGCCTTTCTAAATTTCAAGACAGACTCCAAGAGATTCAGTGACCTAAAGGGTCTTTGCCGACATTGTAGTTATCCTCATTCATTAAAAAGCAGAAATAGCCCAAAATTAGATGCATGTGTGAGAAAGGTCTTGTAGCCAGCGGGATTAATATCCAATCAAACATCTGGGTATTCAGGTGATGACAATTAAGTTCACAATTTTCCCAAGTTGTTGTAATAAGTACTGTATTTAATTAGTCTAATGAAATTAATATAGCCTAGGAATGAACACTTTTTTTGTGTTTGGATGCAGTGTTGCATCTAAACACTTCTGTATAATTACTGTGTTTCAATAACACCCTGAGGAAGATTTCTAAACCCTTTTAAAACATTCAGCATCAAGTACATGCCCTCAGACTATTAACTGGATCCACACTGAATTCAATTTTCAGTTCAGTTCAATTTTATTTATATCGCGCCAATTACAGGTCAAATTGTCTCAAGACGCTTTACAGAACCCATATGCCTGAACCCCCAGAGCAAGCCCTAAGGCAACAGTGGCAAGAAAAATACCCTTTTAACAGGGAAGAAACCTTGAGCAGAACCCAGCTCTTTATGTGGAGGGACCCATCAGCCTGCTGGCCGGCGGGTCGAGAGGGACAGAAGAAGTAGAGAGGTGGAGAAGTGGAGGGATGGGAGAAGAGGAGGATAGGGAACAAGGAACATATAACACACAGTGGGATCCATGTATGATAACATAGATGATACCTATGATAAGAAAGATGATACATAGAACACTGAACAACTGTAGTTCTGCATCAGTACTCAATTTATTTTTGATACAACAAAAACAACAACAGCAAACCATTACACACACAACCTTGACTACAGTGCAACCAATGGTGGAGTTTTAAGGTTATTAATGATTTATGTATAGAGTATTAGTAGAAATTTTGACCTTCTTATTCAAGTATTTTTACTCTGCCAAGGAACGTGGTGGAGTTATGTGATGATCAGCGTTGGTTTGTCTGTCTGTCTGTCTGTCTGTCTGTCTGTCTGTCTGTTCGCAACATTACTTGAAAATGGACTAACAGATTTGGATGAGATTTTTAGGGAAGGTCAGAAATGACACAAGGACCAAGTGATTAGATTTTGGCAGTGATGCGGCTTATAGTCTGGATCCATGGATTTGTTAAAGATTTCTGTGTCATTACAAGGTAGCAGAACAGCATCACTCTTAACTATGACTACAAGTGACCACTGCATCAGCTGCCTGCTGACAATCACATGATTGCGATCCTACTACAACTCGACCACTGCGGACCACGAATTGTTTCAAGATTTCATCCATCAGAATCATACAACAACTGAGCAGCCTTGGCGGAGTACTGCGCTCTCTGAGTGCTTTTCTTGTTTCTTTATGTTTTACTATTTTCTGCATTATTTAGCAATAGTGAAGTCATCAGGACTATTAAATAACAGAATTTGTCAATGTATCAGATTATAATCACTGAAAGTTCGAGTTTGACAGCTCCATCAAGCGATGCATTTTAAGATACTGAGAAAACACAACATTGCTACAGGGTTTGGTGTATAGAGCATTTAGATTTTTCTCCAGAGAAGTAAAATTTTCTGTAATTTATGCACTATTGACCTACACAAGGTTGTGCGTAATTTGTCCTGTATATTTGCTTTCTTTGTTTTTCAGTATGGGCTCCTATTGCTCTGACAGTAGTTCTAGTGGCTGCAGCGACTCTGTGTAAGGAACAAGGAATCACCGTTGTCGGCATCTGCTGTGTGCATGAAGTGTTTGTTGCGCAGGGGGTAAGGCTCTCTTTTTTTCTCATCGTCACAGAAAACATTACACTAATGAGCCAAAGCATTGTGACCACCCCTGCCTAAAATGCTGTAGATGTATCAGTACTTTCCCGCAACACCATGTCACTGATTTATCCTCCTCGTGTCACTGATTAATCCTCCTCAGAACTGTTGGTACTCAACACTGCTGACTAAAAGCCTTTCCGTTTCAGAGATGCTCTTAGCATGTCGTCTGGCATTGTCAAAGTCACCAGGCACACAGACTATAAAAGCCCCGCTGTTCATGTACTGTCACATGTATCCCAGACCATGATATGCACTGCTGTCAGTCACTAGTTAACATTATTTCCTCTTTATGTGAGTGGTCACAATGTTTGGGTCAGCAGAGATTGTTTCAGGTGAAATCTAAAAAGCTGGATTTGAAAATGTTTTACATAAAAAATGTTGAAACTTGAATTAATCTGAAGGTGCTTACCCTTCTAATGTTGATATGATCCTTCCTCTTCCTTTCTTTTATCTGTTGCCACTGTCAGTTCACTCTGCCCATGCTGCTGGACACACTGCGGCAAGTCCTACAAGGTAAAGACGGTTTCCCCTACGCTGTCCTACAAACTCTACTGAAGCTTATTGTCCTCGTCATCAGCACCCTGCTGCTCGTCATCATCAGGGTCCAAGTCATCCAGTCCCAGCTTCCTGTCTTCACCAGGTAGGCAGTGTTGCAACAAAGTGCAGCTTGTATTTCAGTGGGCAAGCCTTTCATATGTGGACATCTTTTTTTTTTTTTTTTTCACAGAGCGTATTGTTCATAATAATAACAACAACTGCAACAACTACTACTATAACAACAACAACAGCTATAACAACAACTATAACACATATAACAAATATAATAATCAGATATTAGATATCATCTGATTATTGTATTTATTGGTTACTCTTTATCTCAAACAACTAGAAGAAATCCAAAATACAAGGCCAACCAAAGCTCGGGTCTTAGGAGGCTACAGTTTTTTTTAGTGAATCTGGAATTGATAGTTCCAGTGAGGCTCATTTTTCTCATAAAGTCTTTGTTGCTCTCAAAAGAATGGCGTGATTGTTTAATTGTCAGTGCATTGTAGTTAAACCTTTGGGTTTGACCAGTATAAAAAAAACTGCTGCTGTTTCTTATCACACAAAAGGAAAGGACATTTACAGATACTACAGGCCAGCGGAATGCAGTTAAAGTCATGATTTGAATGTAAATGGATTGCAGGATTACATAAACACATTATTCCTGCCTGATTCTTTATTTATTTCAGATTATATAATGGTTTACATAATGTCTTTATTTGTTAAAAGCGTAAAGTCTTCCCATGGCTGCTGAATAAACTGCAGCTGATGGATGTGTCTAATAAGCCTACATTTATTCTGTAATACATCCAGAGCTCTGCTTGACACTGAAGTATACACACATTTGCATTGTGTTTCAGTGCAGTTCTAATTCCCTGATCTCAAATGTTAAAAGCCACCAGTTGTATGGAATTTAAAAGCCAAAGCCACTGCAAGATAAAAAAAACTGTAAAAGTATTTAATTTAATCCTCTTACATGGCAGTGAATAAAACTGAGAAAAGCTTCTAGATTTAAATTATCTTTTTGTTCCTTTATTCATTTCCACTAAGTTAAGAGATAGATATCAGGCACCCTTGATTAATTCTGGTGCCCTTGTGTAATATTTGTGGTATGGGAGCGCTTAAAGGTGAGCTTATTGTCATTGAGTGGAATTTTGTGATAAACATAGTAGATGAACAGAACATGTGATCCCCTCTTACCCACGGTCTTTTTGTCAACTATAAAGTAGCTGCTGTGCTAATTTAAATATGAGACTAACAGCAAAGTTGTAACATCAATTATGTAAGCTGTCATAGATAACAACCGAGAGTGATCAAAAAGTTCATAAACAGAGCATGGCACGGACCGTGCATGCAACTGGTACAAGCCGGTTGACACACAGCGTAAAAAAACATGCAATAGTTGAAGGTGTCTGCAGTGATGGCATGACAGGGCATTACCAGAGAAGATACAAAGCTTCTGCTGATATGTACGGATCCAAAACATCATTGAGTAGTTGAGGATTTTCCACAAAACTTTAAATGTGATGGAAACGTACACTACTGTTCAAAAGTTTGGGGTCACTTAGAAATGTCCTTATTTTTGAAAGAAAAACTTTTTTTGTCCAGTGAAGATAGCATTGAATTAATCAGAAATACAATCTTGTTAATGTGGTAAATGACTCTTCTAGCTGGAAACAGCTGATTTTTAATGGTATATCTACATAGAGGTACAGAGGCCCATTTCCAGCAACTGTCACTCCTGTGTTCTAATGGTACGTTCTGCTAGCTAATGGAGTTGAAAGGCTAATTGATGATTAGAAAACCCTTGTGCAGTTACGTTAGCACATAAATACAAATGTGAGTTTTCATGGAAAACATAAAATTGTCTGGGTGACCCAAGCTTTTGAACGGTAGTGTATATGTTCAGTTACTTTTGCACCCCTAAACTTTTGGCACAGTGTGTTTGAGGGCTGTATCTGCCATGCAGTTTTTGTGATATTAATGTAAGCATACTCAAATTAAAGCTCAGACTATTTTAATGTAGTATGCAATATTTTATTTCCAGTCGAATGTTCTCAAGCACAGTGACAGATGAACAACAGATATGTACCTGTTCAGATGCTATCGATATCAAAGGAAATACTTCAGAATGAGAAATTCGATACTTAAGGTTTGGATAAAATCTGGGACCAGCGAGAATGCTTTGCAAATTTCTGCATGTTATTAGTTCTCTTGGATTAAGTGTTTGAGTCTAAACTATTTAGAAAGCGTCTGTCCAGGTTTCATCCTAATGGCATTTGAGGGTGAAGATAAAATTCCAGACAATTAGCCTAGATAGCCTAATCCTCTAGTCGTAATCCTGAAGCTGTCTCCAGATTGTCTGAGGGAATTTCTATGTCCAAGCCATAACAATACCACATATTTAGATTATCACTTCCTCAGTTGTGATTTGTTTCTACAAAAGTGGTCTTGTAAAACAAGTTTGGACTACCTGCTGTACCAGAGAAGTTCAGATGCAAGTAGTGGCTGGGGGTGCTTAACTCAAATAACAAAGAGCGATAAGTCATGAGTTAAGAATGTGAGGATCTCGCTGGCAGCTGTGGAGACAAAATATGTCTGTTGTGACTGCACAATTGTCTTAAAATTCAGATTTTCTGTCGAATATTTTCACTGTGACAGTCTTTACCAGATCGGATAAATATTTCTGTATGTATATATTTATATGATTAGTAATTATTGCACAATTATCCATTGAAATTTGCCATATATCAGAAGTTGGGTGCTAATGTTCTGGTTGACCTCTAATATTTCCTTTAGTGCTACATTCTGGCCTGATTTCATGTATTAGACAGATTGAAATGTAATTTACCTGTTCTACAATGCCCTGCAGAGGATAGGCTCTTTGATGTTGTTACTGTACCTCCATCAAAATAGATCTCTGCACACAAGCCATTGGATTGCTTTTTAAGAATGTGACTGTGCTCAGTAAATTTCATTAAACTAAGGAAATACTAATAATAGACTCTTTATTTTAGATTACCTCACAGAATTCCCCTCAAACTGATATATTCCTGCCAGCTGTATGCTTCTTCATAACAGGCAATAATCTGAGATTTTACCTCCCTGCCAAGGTAGGTAGGACTGTGATAGTTACGGAACTGTGCTTGGCAGGATGACAGAGAGAGAGGGTATCTTGTCTCAGATGAAATCTAAAAAACTGAAACAGTAAAACGTGTTAATACATAATCTACACTGTAGTTGTTTGTTTTGAAAAGAACGTAGCAGACATGGAAACATTTGAACAAGCAAGTCCTTGATACTCTTTCATGGTAAGAATCATTTTTATTGTGTTTTGTAAGGTCTATAAACAGAAAAATGACGATGCTTCCTATTGCCATTCCCATAGCCCCCCTCAACTAGATGGCTCTCAAGTTAGTAGGAGTGCTTAAAAATAATGTGAGGCCATCTGTCTGAAAAGTGAAGCTGAACCTGAAGTGAACCTTTCAGCACAATAGTGATCCTAAGCATACTTGCAAATCCACAAAGAATGGCTCCTAAAGAAATAAAGAAGAAAAGGTTTACGGAATGGCCTAGCCCAGAATTATATCCTATTGAAATGCTGTGGAGTTTGAAACGGGCAGTAGATGCATTAAACCCTTCAGACATCTTGCAACTAAAGGAATTTCGAAGGGAAAGTGGTCAAGAGTGCCATCAGGCTAATGTCAAAGACTGCTAGACATGTATACAAAACCCCTACAAGAAAATACTTCAGCTACAATGGTCAGTACTAGCTTTTGAGTCAACAAAAAAAACATTCCATCTGTCAACATTGGCAATATCTATGGGAAATGCTTACACAGATGAGCCATAACAGTAAAGCCATCTTTCTAGTATTGTGTACGTAGATCCCCTTTGTGCCACCAAAACAGCTCTGGCCCATCGAGATCTAGACTACACAGACCTCTGTAGGTACTCCATGGTATCAGTCAACAAGGCATTAACAGATCCTTTAAATCCTAGAAGTTGGGGCCTCCTTGAATCCGACTTGTTTTTTCAGCATTTTACACAGATGACCGATCAGATTAAGATCTGGGGAATATGGAGGCCAAATCATCTTGATCTCTGTCATGTTCCTCAAAGACTTCCTACTAATGTGTGCAGTATGACATGGCTCATTATTCTGCTGAAAAAAAGCAGTCTGAAACTATTTTTTGGTAAATAGATATGGTTATAGCTACACTGCCATTCAAAAATTTGGGGTCAATTAGAAATGTCCTTATTTTTGAAAGAAACGCATTTTTTTCAATGAAGATAACATAAATGATGAGAAATCCAGTCTAAATATTGTTATTGTAGAAAATGACTATTTTAGCTGGAAACAGCTGATTTTTAATGGAATATCTACATAGCTACCATGACTTCTGTGTTCTAATGGTACATTGTGTTTTTTAATGGTGTTCAAAAGCTAATTGATGATAGAAAACCCTTGTGCAATTATGTTAGCACATGAATAAAAGGGTGAATTTTCATGGAAAACATGAAATTGTCTGAGTGACCCCAAACTTTTGAACGGTAGTGTACATACCAAGGATATTGCACTATTTAATCATGTTTAATCTGTGCTCCAGCCATTTCACCGCAACATTACTTAATATTTTAGTAGTTAGTGGTGTTACTTTTTTAAAGTTCAAAGTTGTTCAGCTTTTCCTGTCTATGATAGTTGATATAATTCTATGCCATATTGCAGATCTGTTTGGAAACGTATCCCTACATACTTAAACCTAGACCTTTGATTGACAAGATCAAATCTGTTACCCTTTTCAGTGTGGAATACACAACATTAATGTAACACAAGATTACTCTTTTGCGCCTTTTACCTTTTAGACTAAGTGGCAATCCTCAGGACTGAAAAATGAAGCCAGTGCGAAAGTAGTCTCACTAGCCTGCCCATTCTGTAAAACACAATGGTGTGGCTGCACCACACAGCTTTCTGCTGTAGGGAAAAAGCAAACTACCCTATATGACTTGTTTGCATTTCTTTAAACCAATCACAGTTGTTGACTGCATTCAATTATCTATTTTAACGACAGCGATTGTCGCCCCGCGTGCAAATGCTCCCTCTCAACAATTCCACCTGTCACTATTTTCACTGAACAGTGAAGCCACATTCTTCACAAAACCTTGAATACATTGACTCTGTAGTGTGTACAAAATGTGAGGTACTTTTTTCTCTGTTAAACTTATTGGTAATCTTGTTATTGCAAAGAGAAGCAACTAATTTCTGACTATTTTTGTAAAAATAATTTTGCTTGTTTTATTTAATTTTTTTTTAAAAGCTCAAATGGTTCATCTGTGTAATGAACAATTCTGCTTCTGAATAAAGTCAGGGAATAGTTGTAGAGTTATAAGCCTTAGCTGTTGTAATTGGTACAGAGAATATGCGTAAAAATATCTTACACCAGTACGCCATAATCTTGTACATGTCATTAGGCTTATTGTAGATGAGCCAGTAATAACTGCACAGTGCTCAATGGTTAGCTTTCTACCCGACTTGCTCTGACATCATGAAAACATAAACAATAATTACCTCACAAGATAAGGATTACAGTATTTCTTTGTGAGCCAGGTGATGCAGTTGCTTTTCAGTAACTAAAGAGCTTATGGCATAAAGGTAAATGCCTTGCTGTTGTCTGACCTAAGAGCAAATTGCTATAAATGCTGGTTAACATAATGTTCTTTATAGAAACTCCTCATTTTGCCTTGTATATGGAGAGTTATTTTATTAGTCCTATTTTGCTCTATGAAGATCTATTCTATTAATTCTTATTTTTTTTTCCTCGTTATTGCTCTACCATTATATTCTACATGTTTTTATCCTCACTTACTCTACCCACCCAATGCTTTACTGACCACACTAATTATTTTTTCTTCATTTTCTCTTGTAGATTTGATAACCCGGCAGCAGTTAGCCCCACTCCTAGTAGACAGCTGACTTTCAACTACCTACTTCCTGTGAACGCATGGCTTCTGCTGAATCCTTCAGAACTCTGCTGCGACTGGACTATGGGCACCATCCCTCTTGTGGAGTCACTTCTAGACCTTCGTAACCTGGCCACCCTTGTGTTCTACACCTTTCTGGGCCTGCTTGCTTACCATAGTCTGCGCTATAGACACAGCTCTGCCAAGACTGTCATCATGGTGAGAGAAAGTTTATTGATCAAAGCTACGTTTATATAATATACCATTGAGTCCAAAAACCTAAGACTGCTCGCTCTGGTGCAGTATGAACCCCTCTCCACAAAGGTGTGAATGAGAGGTTTGGCATGTTTCAGAAAATTGAAGTATTACCAAGGAAGAGTAACACTTCATTGGTCAGGGTGCATTTTGTGTACCCTGACCAATGAAGCTTTTTCTTGGTCAGGGTACATTTGGTGCAGGTGTCCAGAGTAGTGCAGTATCATTGTCTCTCCACAGTCGAAGATTTATCAGTAATTGGGAAGATTTATTGTGTTTTTTTTCATCAGTTGTGAAATGCTGCTATATCTCAGCTCACCCTACATGTTTGACCTTGTTTCTCCTGCAAAAAAGCAGCTGACATGCTGTTTGTCCTCTAAGGCCACCTCCAACCAGCCCTCCTCTGACAGAACTTTTGGTGATTGGACTCTTGCTTTCTTTATTTAGCAAATTCCCTATGCATAATGAAGTTCCTTTTCCAATCTTTCAGTGAACAAAGCTTGTTTTATAAGTCTTTTGATGGTGTGGTCACTTTCAGTCTGCCTGATCCTGCTTTGGATTCAGTGGATCCAGTTTCCACAATGTGTTTTAGAGCTCCAAGCCTTCAGAAACTAGCAGTCATGCCTTGATTTTGCACTGAGAAAGCTCCTGTTTCCTGTTCCCCACTATCACAGTGTTAGTACACAATGTTCTGCTAGAAACTTAAGGCATTGTGAAATTTGCAACATTTGAACAATTGCTGCAGGTTGATTTACTTCAACAATCCTCTAATATATCAATTGAGGCCACCTGAATGTCATCTGGATATTGCCCAAATTAAAGGACACAACTCAAAGCAATCTAACCTTTTGTACAGGTAAGTGAACATGGTCAGTGAAACGAATTTGTCTCAATTTGATTGCTGATCTAAAAAATAGTGTAGAACCTGAAATGCCTGTGTGGACTGTCAGTCATCCAAGTCATAGTAATCCTAGGAGGGACGTTCCTGAAGATTTTTGATCTCCCGTCCAAGAGACCTATTCATTTCTGACCTGAACTAACTAGTATTTAAGAACCTAAAAGAAAAGTTCAGTTGCTTTCTATTAAAGCTCCTGGAAGAGCCTGAAATATTTCCTTTTTAATTTACATGCTAGAATTTCTTCTGTTTTTCAAGATTTTTTTAATCCTTATCCTTTCTGATTATTCTCAGATTTACATAAACATATGACAGATCGTCAATGTGGTTTCAAACTTTTGCACTCCACTCTATATGGTCACAGTTTATGTGTTCAGCAAAGTTTGGAGTTCAGACTGAGTTGTCAAAGGACATTAGGGGAAGATAAAACACTATACAGTAATGCTAGTGTGACACATAGCCAACTAAATGTATCCTCTTTGCTTGTAAGAAAACAATAAGGCCATGAACTGTTTGTAAATACACAATACCCGGCTCAATATGCAACGGCAGTATTGCTGCACAATACCACTTAGGTTGAAGTCACAGCACATAATCTAGAATAACAAAGACTGGAAGAGCATCCCTTGCAAAAAGGGAGATTTGCATGCTCTATTTGTATTTTTTTTGTTTGTTTTGTTTTCCATTACAGGCTATTTCAGGATATGAAGCTAACATTTCCAAAACCATGTGCTAAAGTGAATCCTCGTGTTCAACAGACATAGCATAATGATATTTTATCCTACTTAATTGGGTGTTGAAGCAACATTTAAGCCAGTGCTAAAAGGAACCATTACTTGTTAGTGGTCAGTTTTACTACAGTATTAGCGTTGTGTACTATATTCATTTATTTTCTCTTCGTTACTCCGCCAAGGAACACGGCAGAGTTATGAGATGATTAGCAGATGTTTGTCTGTTAATCTGTCTTTCTGTCCATGAGCAACATTACCCAAAAAGGGACAAACAGATTTGGATGAAATTTTCAGGGAAGGTCATAAATGACACAAGGACCACCTCATTAGATTTTGGCAGTGATGCGGCTGGAACCACAGATTTGTTAAAGATTTCTGTATCACTGCGAAATAGCGGCACGGTGTCACTGTAACTATGACTACAAGTGAACACTACGTCAGCTGCCTGCTGAAGATCACAGTATTGTGATCCTACTACAAATCCCCCGTGGTGGACTTACTGGGACTTATCCGTCAGAAATCATACAACGACTGAGCAGCCTTGGTGGAGTACTGTGCTCTGTGAATGCTTTTCTTGTTCATCATGCTCTAGTTATTACTGTAATGTAATGTATTTGTAGTGATATTTACTACATTGTTGTGTGACAAAACTAATAAAAACAAAAGAACATAATTACCAGCTTTATGATAAACAGCTATTGTATGTAGCCATAAAAGATGACGTTCTTTTGTCCTTCATCCTTGTTCTTAAGGTTTGTTAGATTACATTGTTGTATGAGTAACTAAAATAGAATCAATGCTGATGACATAATTCCCAGCTTTATCATAAACTAGTATAGTAAATATAGCAGATAATGATGCTTTGTCCTACTTAATTAGACACTGGACCAGCGCAAGTCATTGATTAGCTGTGACTCTATGGAATAATCTACAGAAAGCATTACAGTAAATGATAATATAGTAAGCGAGGTGCATCCCTAGATCACGTTATATTTAGAGCCCTGTACAGAGAAGGTTAGGCTTAGCCCTATCTCTCCACGGTGCCATTTATACCTAACATGACATCAGCCAATTTGGGTTTTAATGTTAATCTTTTGATTACCCAGTGCAGTTAGTGTTGAATAGATTTGATAAGTGGTTAGTTGATAACATTGAAAATGCTACAAGCTACAGCACTAGTTTCTAGTGAGGTTCACTTTTGTATGAGTTTTAAAGGAATGAACGGGTGGTGATTGTTCAGTGTGAGACACAGATACAAATTAGCATCTGTTGTGCAACAGTCCCATAGCTCTCGTACTTGAAGGTCAGTAAACTTCCTCACAGTACTGCTCTAAGCTTTAGTTAAGAAAGATGAGCACAAAATAAACAAAATTTTGACCTTTGCAGTTTTTATTTTGTTTTGCTAAGAGCATTTTGGAATATGTTGCATAACACATAACAATAGCATACCACATCAACCTACTTAGCATCATTACATGGCTTCCAGCTGTCTCACATAGAGACACTATTAGTTTTAGATAAATGCTGTCCCCAGGGAGCCCTGCTCTCGTTCCTTTTCCCACCTTGGTGGCTTCTGGTTGATCAGGATAGCTGCACATAAGAAATTAGACTGCTCATTATTGTCTATTAAATAATTGTTTAGTCATTAGAAAAAAAATATAAGAGCACAAAGAGGCATATGTTGATTGTTTCTTTTGCCCAATCAATAATCCAAACATAACATCAATAACTACAAAAGCACTCAGAGAGCACAGTACTCCGCTGTTTATTCCCCCATATGGCGTTGTCAGAAATACAGCATTTGTTTATTAGGTATTAATGATCAGAAATCATGACAACATAGAATGTGCCCATTTAATATAGATGTACCCACAAACAAAATGACTTTGCGCTGAGCACAGGCGTGTGTTATGCATGTGTACGTTATGTACGGATACCGAATCACGTGACCCAAATATGTAGCTGGTCGTAGGAACTGATGGAACTCGGAAACACCCCCACAATTTAAACAACTGTTCCTTGTATCATTTCTGACAGATAAGTCCGCAGCAGTGAATTTGTAGCAGGATCGCAATCATGTGATTGTCAGCAGGCAGCTGAAGTAGTGTTCACTTGTTGTCATAGTTACAGTGATGCCGTGCCGCTATCTTGCAATGATACAGAAATCTTCAACAAATCCGTGGATCCAGACTATAAGCTGCAAATCTAATCACTTGGTCCTTTTGTCATTTCTGACCTTCCCTGAAAATGTCATAGAAATTCATTAGTCTGTTTTTGAGTAAAGTTGCTAACAGGCAGACAGACAAACCAACGCCGATCATCACATAACACCGCAGTGGAGTAATAATCTGTTGTCACATAAGACCAAGAAAACCGCAAGAAGTCATATTTGGAAAAAACTGAACCAGCAACTTTTTGGGGGGCCTAAATGTTTCTTGAATACAGAAATATCAAATTGTTGGGAGCCCGTATAGCTGAACAGGTTAAGCGGGTGACCCATGTACAGGGGCTGATCCCCGATGCAGCGGCCCGGGTTCGATTCCCGCTCGTGGCCCTTTGCTGCATGTCTTCCCCCACTCTTCTCCTTCCTTTCCTGTCCGTCTCCACTACATCTATCAATAAAGCCGAAAAAGGCAAAAAAAAAAAGTAACATTACAAAAAAAATTTAAAAGAAATATCAGGTTGTTACCAACTGTCTTTATGTCAGCTAGTCCAAAAGTAATCTAATCATTTTAGCTCTACCATATGTATACAATTGTTAGTTTGTGTACAACATTCAAAGTTTTCTAAACCACAGATACCTTGCTTTAGACTGCAGCATACTGTCAGAGAATTTAATGGTACATAATGAAGCATTTGATGTGTGTTGTAGGAAATTGAAGAGTTTTTAGTAGATTGTATAAACTGTTGATTTTTTTTAAAGTGAAAAGTAGTAAACACGACCTCTGCATCCAGCAACTTATTCTTTGTGCAGACGTTTCAAAACTGCAGAATGGAACAGTGCACCACCCCCACTTCTGTATCAGCTAACAGTCCTCCTGCTCATCTTTGGTCATATAAGGGTTTTGCTTTGCCTTTCTTCCCAGCAAACATGTGGCATGTATTATGTCCTGACCATTTCATAAAGACATTTTAGACGGTAGAATTTTTTTAGCTGGAAGCAATGGGATATCTTTTTATGTCTTTGTAGACATCAGTTAACTTTTTTTTGAAGTTTTTTTTTTTTGGCCTTTTTCCGGCTTTATTTGATAGGTGCAGTGTAGACGGACAGGAAAGGAGGGAGAAGAGTGGGGGGGAAGACATGCAGCAAAGGGCCACGAGCAGGAATCGAACCCGAGCCGCTGTGTCGGAGAAACCCCTGTACATGGGTCGCCCGCTTAACCCGTTGAGTTATTCGGGCGCCCTGACATCAGTTGACTTTTAATTTTTACTAGCTGCTTAGAGGAATCCATGATTGTTAAATGTTATCACAAGGTCTGAAGAGTCAGAGGATCTATTATGCTGTGTGAATGCCATCAGCTGAGATGATTTCTAATTACAATTCCTGACCTTCTTAACAAGTCAACAACAAGTCAACACATTGTCTTACAGTGTGTCAATACTGTACTATTTCATCCTCATCTCTCACCTCTGTATATATTGTAAATGTTATTACTACTGTTCTATTATTATTTTATTCCTATTACTATGTCTATTGCTACATAAGCTGCTGTAACAATGTAAATTTCCCCTGGCGTGGGGAGAAATAAAGGACTTATCTATCTAGCTTATCTATCTTAAAAGTCAAGTTAGTGTCAATGAAATTCTGAGACTGTGCCAACATACACATTTCAAGATTCTGTAAAGTTGTCTGTCAGTGTTGTACTTCTTTTCATTTTAAGAATCAACAAAAAGCATGGTTTGCTATTTCTTGTGATTTCAATGATGCCATGTGTAAAAAAAGATGAAAAAACTGTTTATTCTGATCTTATTTAACTACTGAGACAACATGGTTTGGTATGAAGGTGCTAACTAACTTTTTATGGAGGTGGCATCATCTTTTTTTCTTTTTTTTCATCTTTGATACCCTTTTTTTTTGTTTTAGCAAGATCTCTGAACTTTGTTTCGACAACCTTTATTGTCTCTCCCCCAGGCCCTGTCTTTGATTGTCCTTCCTTTCGTTCCGGCGTCCAACCTCTTCTTCCCTGTGGGTTTTGTCGTGGCAGAGAGGGTCCTTTACGTGCCCAGTATGGGCTTCTGTGTGCTTGTTGCACATGGATTCAAGATTGTCTCGCATAAAGGGTGAGTGCTTGGCCAAAGTGATGTTAAAAATATCTAATCTCTGGGTGCCTGGATAGCTCGACAGTTTTATTTTTATATATATATATACACACACACACACACACACACACACACACACACACACACACACACACACACACACACACACACACACACACACACACACACACACACACACACACATATATATAATATCTCTGGTACCTTGGTGCCTCAGGGACACAGTGACACAAGCTATTTCTAACACTGACACTTTTTTTAGCTGGAGGAAACTATTAGTATGAAGATATGGATGACTCCAGTTTTGAATGGCCACAGTTTAACCTTTACTATCTGAAAAAGAAAAAAAGTCAGCTATTGATAAAAAATAACACTGCACCCTCATAATACTTACAAAATTATCAGCCCCTGAAACATCTGAAGTATTTGTTTTATTGTATTACCTAATCAATATAATTTTGAACTCTTTGCATTTGAAATTGTAGGCATTTGAAGAAGATCTCCTGGTTGATGATTGGAGTGCTATTAACGACACATGCAGTGAAAACATTTAACAGGAACTGGGACTGGGAGTCAGAATATACTCTATTCACATCTGCCTTGAAGGTAAGCATGAAAAAACCATTGTCTTTTATTACCTTGTTATAAAAGTCTTGAATATACAGACAGCTCATCAGTTTAGATGATGATTAACCAGTTTTTATAGTTTACAATGAAACCCAAGAAGCTGATTGACATGTTTTTTAAAATACCTGTCACTTCAGGTTAACAAGAACAATGCCAAGTTGTGGAATAATGTCGGCCATGCTTTGGAGAACCAGAGCAATTATGCAAAGGCACTGCAGTATTTTCTCCAGGCCACTCGAGTCCAACCAGGTGAGAAACCGAAGTCAGGCATTCATAAATCACTTGTCCAAATCCATTTGTCTCTAAACAACATTATGGTATTGTACCTGTACAAAAAATGGGGTGTCAGATTATTTCTTAATTAAAACCAATAATGTGAGACCTCACATAATGTTTTGTTTAGTGGGATACACGGAGTGTGGTAATATTGATGCATACATGCAGATGAGGCTATCATTTTGGCTTCAGATCACCAGAAACTGTAGTTGTGCTGTAGAACACTTCTTGGACAAACTTTTTTTCAGTTTTTTTTGTAAACTCTTAGAAGCTCTGATTCAACTGTATAGTTTTAAAATTTGTTTAGTTATCAAGCGAATTAGGGCTGCAGCTATCAATTATTTTAGTATTTGAGTATTCTATCGATTATTCTGGCGATTAATCGAGTAATCAGATTCCGTGCTTGGCATGCACGTTACAGCATCAAAAGTGGAAGTGAGCATACTGTGTAACAGAAATAACCATCCTGGTGGAACTCGGGTTGACATCTGCAGTGTATTGTACATATATAGTATAGTACAGGTGTAATGTACATATATAGTATATTACAGGGGTATTGTACATATATAGTATAGTGCCTGACTATGTTAAACTGGCTTCGTAGTTCAGCCTCTGATCTGCTTAATGCCATAAATTCTTGAAAAGCTGTGCTGGTTAAAATAGAAGTGTCCCATCAAATTTAGAATCCCCTTATAATTTAATGATTATAGGTCTGGGTCTGTAGAGGATGAAGTCTGGATCCAGACTAGTTAGTGACCTGGGGTCCAGGATGTAGTGGATTAAACGAATCCTTAAATTTTTCCTCGAGGAATTTTAGTAATCGAATTACTCGATTAGCTCGAAGACTCGTTTCAGCCCTAAAGCAAATTCATCTGTTTTTTGCTCATTCCCCCAGTCATGGTCTGCTGGTGTTCATCAGTGGTATTTTCCTGTGTTTCTTATATACTGAAAGCATTTGTTTGTTTGTTTTTTGGTAAATCACGGTTGGAAGTGCAGTCACACAACAGAGATGGCAGATTTTTTTTTTCTGCAAATTCACAAAGCAACACCAGGAAGCTTTTCATTTTATTTTTTTTATTTTATTATCCCTTATTAATCCCACGAGGGGAAATTCTGATTTTCGCATCTCTCCCCAACTGGGGGAGTCAGAGCGACGGGTCAGCTGCGGTACTGGAGCAGGAAGGGTTAAGGGCCTTGCTCAAGGGCCCAACAGTGGCCACATCGGGGTTTGAACCTCTGACCTTCTGAACAGTAGTCCAGAGACTTAACCGTTGCACCAACACTGCCCCGCAGAAGTAAAAAACACAAGCACTGAAAAACAGTGTTGTGGTTCCTGAAATACTCTCACCTCGAAATTGCGAAAGTATTGTATTGTAAATTGTTTCATGTAGTGTTTTTGCCCTTTCTTAACAGCGTGTGCTGTAGAAAAAAAAACAGAATAACAAAGGTTGCTTTTAACATGATCAGTAATAGTTTCCCTTAAGGCTAGTTTTCCTGCGGAACAAAGATGAAATGGACATTGAAAAATGTGTTAAAAAAAAAAAAAAAAAAAAAAAACATTATGAAATGAACCAAAAATAATCACAGAATCATTGCTGAGACTAAAGACGATGTAAAATCAAGGAAAGAATAAATGTAGATTGTGTAAGATAGAGTGCAACAGAATCCGTTGTGTAATGACTATAAAATGGAATGAGGCCATCCTGCATAAATCTCATGTGTTGAAAGGAGTAGCTGCTGAAGCAATAAATGCTTGTATAGTACCACTTGATATCCTGTCCAAAAATATGACAATAAACATCCCTCAACTTCAGTTACAAGTTCAGTTGGATTGGTGTTTACTTGGTTTGCCTTGGGTTCTTACTTTTTCTTGGCATAGCTAGCCTGTTGTTTCATTAGTCGATTAATTAAACTCCAAAATGTCGTTGATGCATTCAAACGAACCTACCTTAAACTTCAGTTACAATAAATAACATGTACAGTTATGGCAGTTTTGACTTCTTCCAGTTTTTCAGTTCCGCTTCATGCCTTAGCTTTCAGGAAGCTTGCCATCAGCTGAGACATCAGCATTTTTGCTGGTTCACCACCCATGAGTGTTTCCCCAAGATTAACAGTATAAACACATTAACTCAGTGAGGATTTCCTGCTATGCAAATCACCAAGCTTGTTCTGCTTGTCCAAACTGACCTCTTTCAGTGATTCACTTTCCCTGCTAGTTCCCAGAATGATTTATTTTACTTCTAGACTGCTTAAAATAAGGTATATTTTTCCTCTGACACTATTAAAGTTTTATTTATCATTACTAATACCTAATATTAGTTAAAATATTCCATTGCGACCCTCTATGTTATAGAGAAGGTATAATGAATGGCAGGATGAATAGATTAGATGGTGAATTAAGTAAATGTGTGAAAATACATTAAAAATAAACAGGCCAGGTCATTTTCCTTTCTCATTCTTTGTCCACTGTTTCTGCAGATGACATCGGGGCTCACATGAATGTTGGAAGAACCTATAAGAACTTGAATAAATCCAAGGAAGCAGAAGATGCTTACTTGGTTGCCAAATCCCTCATGCCACAGGTATGTCAACATTTCTTGTACAGTCCGAAGATTTTTGAAGCACAATACATTGAGCTATGGGAAAGTTCAGAGGGCAACTTCTTCATTTCTCACAGCAGCTGAGACACACCTCTTTGCTTTTTTTGCTTCATTCTGTACACTTATTATTCATGTTGTCATGTTGTGCAGGTTTGTTGTTAGCACAGTTCATGATGGAGGCAGATCCTGCTACCCACAAAAATGAGAGCCATTTAATCAAATCATGAATCTAGTGTTAAAGTAAATGCAGCAAACAGTCATTAGTAGTGGTGGGACGCGATTGAAAAAAATTATCTAATTATTGACAGGCTTTGTAATTAATTAATTGCGATTAATCACATTTTTGTCAAATAACAATATTTGACACTATAAGTAAACTTTTTCAATTCAAATAAATTTTGGCTGACAACTGACTCGATGAATATACTTGTATGTAAACTAGCTGGCATTGAACTTCAACGAGGACAGATTCAGCAGCTTATTTCTCACCTTAAATGCTTTCAGAAATACTTTTTGCTGAACAGTTTTCATAATAAAAGAGAAAGTTTGCGGCCGAGCCGTCAAGTTGGGTCGATGTTTCTGCGGTAATTCACACAGTGCATCCTGTGTATCTTCTTCACGGCTGGCAAACAGACTTTAGGTTCATTAATGCCGCCTACTGGGCTGGATTGTGCATCAGTGTTACCAGTGAGCCAGAAAATAGGGAACTGAGAAAGGTGTGATTAAGTCTGTTATTTTTTTTTCTGTGATTAATTAATCGCAATTAATGCATCAAAGTCCCAGCCATATTAATTACGTTAATTATTTTTTATAATTTGGCTTATATACACCACCCTTCAAAAGTTTGGGGTCACCCAGGCAATTTCATGTTTTTAATGAAAACTTACACTTTTATTCATGTGCTAACATAATTGCACAAGGGTTTTCTAATCATCAGTTAGCCTTTCAACAGGATTAACTAACACAATGTAGCATTAGAAAACACAGGAGTGATGGTTGCTGGAAATGTTCCTCTGTACCCCTATGGAGATATTCCATTCAAAATCAGCCATTTCCCGCTAGAATAGTCATTTACCACATTAACAATGTCTAGACTGTATTTCTGCTTAATTTAATGTTATCTTCATTGAAAAAAAATGTTTTTCTTTCAAAAATAAGGACATTTCTGAGTGATACCAAACTTTTGAACAGTGGTGTAGTAACCATCAAATTCCTTCTTTGAGTGACTCAGTATTGCTCAGTATTGTTTTTTGTACCTTTCTCCAGAGAGTCTCGTCTCTCATCACCCAACTGAAGCTCATTTTGATGTTGTTGGTTGGTTGTTTGACTCTGCTTTGAGTTGTGGATGTGTTTGCGTGCATATGTCACGGCACGCCCCAGAGTGATAACAAGAACTGACTCCAGCTCTGGGCAGGTTTTGACATGCACCTGTTGGAATTGAAGTTGGACATTTTAAAACTGATGAGACAGCTTCTTCCTGCAGACTTCACCTAACCAAGTAACAGTTTCTTGCTTAACACAATCCTCTTCATCAGTTCATTTGCCAAGTTAGCAACTGCAGCTGACTTCAGCATCCAGCTGTTACTGGCTGTTACCAGCTGCCACCACCGGCAAGACTGCATCTAGAATGAAAGCAGTGATAGTTAGGAGGATTAGTTACAACACACATTACCCATAACTGGGACACTGAGCCCAAATGGAATCGACAACCAAAAATATAATCTGCACTACAGGCTAATTTCTCAGAACAGTGATTGTATTTGTCCCACTATGACTAGACAAATTTTCATCCTCTCTTTTTAATTCACTTCATTGCTCAGATGTTACAAAAGCAGTGAGACTTGTCTGTTGGCCTCTCATCAGGTCATTCCTGGTAAGAAGTATGCGACACGTGTGGCCCCAAACCATCTGAATGTTTACATAAATTTGGCTAATCTGATCCGGGCCAACGACTCACGGCTGGAGGAGGCCGACCAGCTCTACCGACAAGCAATCAGCATGAGACCAGACTTCAAACAAGCCTACATCAGCAGGCAAGACTTTGTACCCAGCAGATGTGTCTTCTCAAAATGTCAAATAGCACCCAAATTCAACACCCTGTTCCTTCTGCCAGCACGTTTTTTAATATTCGCTGACTTTATACTGTCAGACATTTTTTGTTTGTCCTTTCTGTTCTATCAATAAAGTTAGTCATTGTTTCTAGATTATTGATTTATTTATTAGTAAAACATTTCGTTTGCATAACCTTTTTGGCTTTTCTGGTATTTAAGGGAAGTTGATTTCTGTCAGTAAAGGATTATACGCTGAATATTTTTACAATAACTCACCCACAGTGGAAAAATCCTGTTATACTTTGAGTCCTAATTTCTTTTTATTTATTTTTTTTTAATTTTTTGGCTCAGAGGGGAGCTGCTCCTGAAGATGAACAAGCTCACAGAAGCCCGTGACGCCTACCTCCGAGCCTTGGAGCTTGATCGCACCAACGCTGACCTTTGGTACAACCTGGCCATTGTCAACATAGAGATGAAAGACCCATCCGAAGCCCTGAAGAACTTCAACCACGCCCTGGAGCTTAACCCACGCCACAAGCTGGCACTTTTCAACTCAGCACTTCTCATGCAGGAGTCGGGTGAGTGACATCTGCAATGAGCGAGTAAATAATCTAACCCAGTCTCCATCTGGAGTAACAGCAGGAATCCACTTGCTAACTGAAGGAGTATTTGTCACTTGTGTGAAACCTTTTCATGCCAGCAGATGTGAACAATGGAAATAACCTGATTTTACCTTTGGGGTGTAACCAGGTTTTCAAAAGTTGTCCTTTCTGTTGAAATAAACCCTACATGCACCAGCTTGGTGCTCGTGGCCAAGTTTCTGTCAGGTCTCGCTTCATCGCTTTAGTGAAAAAAAAATCTGTTTTGTAAGCAGTGATATTTACAGCAGGTTTGACTGGAGGTTTAGGCAGTTGACGTTCACTTCTTCCACCCGTGTTTTTTGCTTTTTATGTCTAACGGCACTTTTCTAACAACACATTCCTGCTGCAAGTTAAGCCAAGAGCCCTGTACAGTGATGGCTAAAAACATCAAGGACATCCATGTTTATTTAGGGCTTATGTAGGGTGGTTCAAACAATATTGACAAAGAGGTGAGTACTTGAGGTAGCAACAGAGCATGTTTTTCTTTTCCTTCTGTACCATGTTCACCTTAGAGTGACTCTCTCCAGTCAGCCTTAATGTGTCATCACAGGTGTAAAGGTTTTTTATTGGTACTTCATCAGTCAAGAGGTTTCTAACTGTTGACTTACCCCACCGTATTATCTTGAAACATAATACTAAACTCTTAAAGGGTCCCATGCGTCCAACTCGTAAAGCATGATTCTTCCAATTAGTTTTTTTAAAAAAATGTTCTTTTCTGTTATTGTTTTTTTTTTCTTGTGAATCCTGAAGTGTTTATTTTTTCCCCCCTATCCAGATATAAACCTCATCATGTTCTGTATGTGGCTATGTGAACATAAAATACAACACTGTTTATTTATTTAGAGATTAACAACACAAAAAGTAAACATGGGAATTGAATAGGGAATTGTCAGGACCATTTTATTGAATGATGTGCACACTTTCTTATGTCTGGTTGATGCCGGCGTTTTTCATTCGAGGCTCTGCCGCTTGATCTTCTCTCAGATGAAGAAAACAGTTGAAGGAGTCGTTTTACAGTATACTGCAGCACCACAGCCAGTAGAAACTCTCTAAGAAATGCTTCACAGTGTAAGCTCTTTTTGTATGTTAGAAGAGGTGAGATCTTTATCACCTCCTTTCCAACTTTTGATTTTGCACAGACAGGTATGAAAGAGGGCGGGGCTCCAAGCATGCCCCAAGCCCTTTTTTTGTCATTTTTCACATTCCCACCTTTGCTACTGCTGTAGCTCATTCTTATCAGTCACACTGATTTTCTTTATTGATTATGGAAACAGTACACTTTTAAGCATGTAAATTTGTTAACTGAAGACAAGTTCTGAACAACAGACTTGAAGGCTAATGCAGTGACCAGTGATCTAACAAGCCATGCCTCTCAGTGCTACTTGTGAATGCAGTCTTTTACATTACATTTGTCTCGTCAACCAATAGATTGTTAAATTTCCTTTTCCCTATGGCCTTAAGAATATGCATACAATTTTACTTTTAGTCTGGTTGGTGATGCCACGTTAGACAGGTCTTGGAGAGAATGATTTCAACCTAACTTTGACCTCAATTGTAATTCTCAACATTTGTCAAAACCAAAACGTCAAACACCTGTATATAATTATAAATAATCTTAGTAGTAACTTTTTTATGAGGCACTTCTAAAGACAATGTTTTACAAAGTGCTCTGGTAGACAAATCAAAAAGTGGTGGACAAATATCAACAGGAAACAAGATAGTAAGGCCAAGCAAAGCTAGGCAAAAATAAGATGAAATTAGAATAAAGTTGGAAGAAGAAAACAATATTTGCAGAAATACAAATGGCAATATTTTGATAGTAATAAATACAAATAAAATAATGTATATAGTATAGTACAGGGGTATTGTACATATATAGTATAGTACAGGAGTATTGTGCATATATAGTATTGTACAGGGGTATTATACTTTTATTATTATTATTATTATTATTATTATTATTATTATTATTATTATTATTATTATTATTATTATTATTATTATTATTATTATTATTATTATAGTTTTAGTTAAATTTTGAGTTTAACTAAACTTTTATACAGAGGTATAGATAACAAACCCCTGTATAATATATACCCCTGTATAAAAGTTTAGTTAAACTCAAAGTTTAACTAAAACTTTGAGTTTTTGTTAAATACTAAAAGTCATGGGACCCCACATGTACTTAATTGGTGATGCAGAAATCACATAAATATGTTTATATATTTGGTCCATTTAAACTGCTGGTACAGCAGCTGATGGAACATAATATGGAAACTGATTAATCTACTGGTATTTATTACAGAGAATATTCACTAGAATTAGTTTGACTTTGATTTGGTCACAAATAAAAGTGATTTCCTTCATTATTGGACAGTGTCAGACCTAGATGCACTTCAGTACAATATCATGTTTGAATATATGAAGTTTGATAGTTTTATTGTGCAGCTGTCTGTTAGAAACAATCAGCTGCATTGGTCAGTAAAATAAATATATTACGCACGTTTAACAGTTTTGTACCAGCATTCTTGTCTTCCATAATTTCCAGTCGCAGCTTTTTAGCGTCCTAATTTTTGATTTTCCTAATTTTCTACGTTAAAACAACCTATTCGCAATTGGTTCATTTTGTGCAGAAAACGAGTCAAGTAATGCGTTAAATGCCCCAGTTTGTGTTATACGAGTTTGAAGCAGAAAGTCTTGAGTTAACAAAGAACGTTCAAAACCACCTTCATACCTGTTAACTCTGACTGAGGTTTTAGTTTTTGTCGAGCCGACTCACACAAAGAAAGCCTGACTATGTTAAACCACCTTCGTAGCTCAGTCTTCTGATCTGCTAAATGCGGTAAACCCTAGAAAAGCTGCTCTGGTTAAAATAGAGGTGTCCCGTCAAATTTAAAATCCCCTCAAAATTTATTGATTATAGGCCTGGGTCCATATAGGAGGAAATCTGGATCCGTACCGCGGCCTACCAGTTATTGACCTGGGGTCTAGTATGTAGTGGATTAAACAAAGCCTTGATTCAGAGAATTTTGCCTCGAGGAATATTAGCTGTTAAATTACTCGAAAATTGTTTCAGCCCTACTCAAATGCACATAATAGGTGGGTGGGGAGCCCCTCGTGTGTTTTAATATCAGTGTTTGATTATAACAGTAAAAGTCAGCTAAAACTGTGTGTGTTCTCTGTGACAGGTGAGCCAAAGTTCTGGCCTGAGGCCAACCGTCGTTTCCTCACCTATGTGGAGGAGGAGCCTGATGATGCCAACGGCTACTTCAACCTCGGCATGCTGGCCATGGATGCCAATGAAAATGCAGCAGCTGAACGGTGGATGCGCAAAGCCATTGGTTTGCAGGCTGGCTTCCGAAGTGCTCTGTTTAACCTGGCATTGCTTTACTCTCAGTCCAAACGTGAGATGGATGCACTGCCTGTGTTGGATGAATTGCTGCGACACTACCCAGAGCACATTAAGGGCCTCATCCTGAAGGGTGACATCCTCATGAACCACAAGAAGGACACCCGTGGTGCTAAAGTTTGCTTTGAGCGCATTTTGCGCATGGACCCCACAAATGTCCAAGGCAAGCACAACTTGTGCGTGGTCTACTTTGAGGAGCGTGACCTGCCGCGGGCTGAGCGTTGCCTGGAGGAAACACTGGCTCTGGCACCAAACGAGGAGTATGTGCGTCGTCACTTGAGTATTGTGCGAAGTAAAATGGCTGCCATGAGTGCAGCAGGGCAACCACTTACTTCAACAGAGGGAGCCACCATGTCAGCAAAGGAGGAAAAGCCACAGAGAGCTAAGGAGAGTGCAGAAGAGGGTGAGGAGGAAGGGAGGGGTACTGATGCTGTTGGGGATGAGAATAATGTGCGGAAATCCTCTGCAGAAAGCCTCCAAGATGTGGGTGTGGACCAATCAGAATCTGTAGACAGTAGCACGTCTGACAAGCGGACTAAGGGTAAGTCCACTAAAGAGATTAAAGATATAGAGGAAAAAAGGGCAGCTGCCTTAAAGAGACTAGAGGAGATTGAGCGCATATTAAGTGCTGATTGACACTGTTGTAATTTATAGCTGGACTACTTTTGTAGAGCTCTTCAACGCTCCTGAATAAGACTGCATTTTCCCCCTTAAAATTATGTATTCTTAATCAGTTGCCATTTTATTTCTATGATTTATTCACGTTTACAGGCCACTCGGTATGGTCCTGTCATTTTAACACTAATCATGTCAAGAAGGGAAATGTTGATCTGCACATGAAACAATAAGCACAAAGCCAATTTGGGATAATCTATTTAAAGCTTGTGACAGATGTAGACGCCCGCGTGTGTGCTTAATCTGAATGTGATTTCACATATCGTAGATCTGCAGTAGTTAGTCTTGTTTTGTTTGTCCGTGTGTAGTCATTGTTTATCACTGGATTTATTTTTTCACCAAGATGTGACTCACTCCCGTGTCATTGTTTTTAAAAACGGAATGATTGTATCTTGGACAATTAAAGGAAATGACGTGTTCTCCAGATTTCCTCAAGGCAGGATGATATCTGCAGAGTTTGCACCTGAAAATAAACCACACAGAGAGCAAAATAACCCTCCACACTGCACCAACACCAGGTTTATGCTCCATTGCGGCAACGTCTGAAAATTTTTATTGATCTCACTTCCTGCCACTACATCATCAGCCTACGTACTCACAGCTGCCTTCATCTCAGGATTTCATTGTGAACCCATCTAAAGGTGATTATCTCATTCCCTTCAGCACATTACTCCCCACATCTCCACAGCCATCTCCCATCCTTACAGCCTCATTAGAGATGAGTTTCTTGGATGTCTGCTCTGCTTTTCTTGGTAACCTAGCCCACAGGCATCACTTTGACCTGGGTAATACCTATTTGGCTGGAACAATGATGCACGCTCATCCTGAGTGTCATGTGTTCTTCATTTTCCTAAGCTCATTCCACTTCACAAGTGGAGGCTTTTCAACACACATTTGCAGAAAGCAGATCCCATATATCCTATTTCACAGTGTTGATGTTTGTGTTTGCTGGTGCTAAAGTGCCAGTGGGGTTCCACATTTTTCAGTTTTTGTAGTAGCCTTTGTATTCACTGTCTTCAGCATATATAGATGTTTATTCTGAGTCCATAATCCTCTGCATTTAGCTAACACCAACATTAACAAAACTGCTGTCTGTGAGTGCACAAATTAAAGCTTCAGAAGAATTTTTATTTTTATTTTTTTTTTAATATGCACAACTCCAGTTTTCTCAGGCCTTGCCTTCGCTTACACTACACCACTATCAAACCCAGCACCTGACTGGCTGTTTTCCAAGAGGTCTAAATATATAAGCAGTTCTCTACTATGATTGAAAACAAACGAGAAGTTAAAAGCACTTCTGCTGCTGCGCAAATGGCTAAAGGCGTAGCTGTCAACGGTAGTCCACAGCAGTCATGACCTTAGCCTGAGCAGCCCTGTGATTGGAGCTGTGAGGCAGGCCAGCAGTGTTCAATCCGTCGCAAACTTCATAGCAAATTAAGTAGAAACTGCATTTCCCTTGCAAGCTGATAAGTCATGCTGCCATGATGTTTCTGTTATCACATCATAGGGCGGTAATTTGTTTCAGCAGAATGACTGCCCAGTAAAATTTGAACTAGTGGAATTACATAAAAGACTGTTTACTGTAGCTTAAGAGGACTGTGGTGGTACTTTGGAGCCTTGCTATGCATTGACCTTGTTGGGCCCTGAAAGTCTATGTACATATATTTACAGGGTACTGTATCCAGTGTTATTTATTACTTTTGCGTTCACTGCAAATGCTGTAGATGTTTTCGTTTACCAGTGACAGTATGCTTTAAATTCACACTGCATTGTTGTTGTCATTGTTTTGCTAATTTTCAGTGTGTCTACTGTCACTTGTAAAAGAAACAAAATTTAAAAAATGTCCGAGATGTTTTTTTTTTTTTTTTCACTTTCAAACAGCGGAGCCGATGTCAGTGTTAAACATGTACAAAATAATCAGCTTCCTGCCCCAAGGAGTAGGTACAGCTGTGAACGAGAGAGGATCCAGTTTGCAACATTCTGCTTCACTTCATTTTACTGATTGATTGTTTTTGTACGATTTAATTTTTTTCTTATGCAATAACCCTTGGTGGTGGGGGTCTAGGTTATTAAATAAAGTCAGATGACAACTCATTGTTATTGTTGCGCTGTGTCTTTTTTTTTAACTTGTACATAAAGATGACTCCTGCAGTGTTCCTGTTTGTCTTTTGCAAAACTGGATGTGAAGGATATGACATGATGTACACATAGAAGTCTGTTCCTGCTTTCTGCTTTACGAGCACTAATTTGTTTCTATATACGCTGCCATTCAAAAGTTTGGGGTCATCCAAACAATTTCATGTTTTCCATGAAAACTCACACTTTTATTCATGTGCTAACATAATTGCACAAAGGTTTTCTAATAATCAATTAGCCTTTCAACATGATTAGCTAACACAATGTACCATTAGAACACAGGAGTGATGGTTGCTGGAAATGGGCCTCTGTACCTCTATGTAGATACTCCATTAAAAATCAGCATTTTCCCGCTAGAATAGTCATTTACCACATTAACAATGTCTAGACTGTATTTCTGATTAATTTAATGTTATCTTCACTGAAAAAAAATGCTTTTCTTTCAAAAAGAAGGACGTTTCTAAGTGACCCCAAACTTTTGAATTGTATGAAATGCACTGCCACCACTCAGGATATTAAGCCCAGTGCCAATCCATTGTACAAAAACTAATATCATTAGTGTCTCTGGCTAGATGAATTTTAGATGAGCAACATCTGTTGCAACTATTTAGCCCTTGAAATTATTACTCCACCAAGGAACGCGGCAAAGTTATCTGATGATCGGCGTTTGTCTGGTTGTGGGCAACATTACTCAAAAACGGATTTGGATGAGATTTTTAGGGAAGGTCAGAAATGAAACAAGAACCAAGTGATTAAATTTTGGCAGTGATGTGGCTTATAGTCTGGATCCATGGATTTGTTAAAAATTTCTGTATCATTGCGAGATAGCGGCACGGTGTCACTGTAACTATGACTACAAGTGAACAGCTGCCTGCTGATGATCACATGATTGCGATCCTACTACAAATGGACCGCTGTGGACTTATCGGGACTTATCCATTGGAAATTATATAAGGAACAATTGATTAAATAGTGGGGGGCTTTTCCGAGTCCCGTCAATTCCCACTGCCTGCTACATATTTAGGTCACACAATTTGGTATCCATACACAATGTACACATGCGTAACACGCCTGATTTCAGCCATTGGAAATGATATGACTGAGGAACCTTGGTAGAGTACTGCGCTCTCTGAGTGCTTTTCTTGATTTCATTTTTTTGCCCAAATGTAGTGTTTGTAAAGTCATGTATTGTTCGAGAGAAAAGGTTTTAAAGTGTCATTTCATCACAGTAAGAAAGACAAAAACATATTTCCTCGCTTGCCTCGAGGAGCTTTTTAGTATATGCTGGTGTTTTGTCCGTTTTTTAAGATGTCTGCCTCAGAGATTTATACTTCTGGTTAAATCCTGCAAAGGTGCATGGAAATATTTTTTAGTTTTTCAATAGAGGACTACATTCAAAAAAAAAATCAGCATCTGTTTGAAAAGACAGTCGCTCTGGATAAACCACAGAAGACAATCAATCTCCGGGTATTCTGGCTTCCTCCCACAGTCCAAAAACACGCTGAGGTTAACTGGGTGACCCTGCCTTCACCGTATGTCAGGTGGGATAGACTCCAGCCCCCCTGGACCCTAATGAGGATTAAGTGGTGTATAGATGATGGATGAATGGAATCTATTTGAGTGCAGAAATCTGACAACTGTTGCTCTAACCACAATCATAACCAAATGCTTTGAAAGACTCATATCTTCCCATATTAAGGCTGCTAACAGGTCAACGGAAGACGCCATCATCGCATCTCTCCACACAGCCCTCACACACCTGGAAGGGAGCAACACCTATGTGAGGATGCCGTTTGTGGACTTCAGCTCCGCCTTCAACACAGTTCTCCCTCATAAACTGGTTATGAAGCTGAGCAACCTTGGGCTCGGCAACTCACTGTGCTCCTGGATATTGGACTTCCTCAGCAACAGACCTCAGAATGTCAGGATTAGAGACCACATCTCCTCCACTCATCCTGAACACCGGTACTCCTCAGGGGTGTGTCCTCAGCCCCCTCCTCTACTCTCTCTTCACACACGACTGCTTTCCTGTTCACTCCAGCAATACCATCATCAAGTTTGCTGATGACGCCACCAGCATAGGACTGATTAGAGGCAACGATGAATCAGCCTACAGGGAGGAGGTCCAGCATCTGCGACGATGGTGTCACCACAACCACCTGAACCTCAACACCGGAAAAACCAAGGAGATGGTCTTGGACTTTAGAAGATCAAAGCGAACCGAGCACTCTGCCCTCTACATTGATGGAAAGGAGGTAGAGAGGGTGGAGAGCTTCAGTTTCCTAGGGGTCCACATCTCTGAGGACTTCACATGGTCCACCCACACCTCCCACCAGGTGGGGAGGGCCCAACCAGAGACTGTACTTCCTCAGGAAGTTGTGTCAGGCTCATCTCCCCCAAAAGCTGCTCATAAACTTCTATCGCTCCATCATTGAGAGCCTCCTGACCTACTGCTGTACAGTGTGGTTCACCTGCTGGACTGCAGAGGACAGGAAGGACCTGCAGCGGGTGGTGAGAGCAGCAGAGCAGGTGATTGGGACCCACTACCTCCCCTCAGAGATGTTTACACCAGCAGACTTCAGAGGAAAGCCAGGGGAATCACCAGAGACCCCTCACACCCAGGACACTCTCTTTTCTCCTCCTTCCCCTCAGGTAGACGTTACAGGACACTTAGAGTCAAAACCAACAGGCTCAAAAACAGCTTTTATCCCCAAGCTGTCAAATGTCTGCTCCCTCCCCCCTGAATGACAATATCACATATCACAAGTGCAATATTCATATCAGTGCAATCCATATTTCATGTGCAATAATCATATGTAGAGCAGGTCTCTAACCACGAACCATTTCCGTATTGTATATTGTTCTTATGTTGTATATATTTTAGGGTTTGCTCTTATGTTGTATATATTTTTAGTGTTATACATTCTATTTTCATTGCTGCTATTCAGAGAGTACCAAACCAATTTTCATTGTTTTCTGTAACAGTGACAATAAAGATCTATTCTGTTCTATTCTATTCTATTCTATTCTATTCTATTCTATTCTATAATAATGTCTAAAATTTCAGCAGAGTTAAAGCACAACAAAGAAAATATATTTTTTGTAAATTTGGTGAGTTGACCCTTTTAATCTCTTTAATCCATAGGGATCCATCCACACGTATTAACAGGTATCTTCTTTAGGTAAACAGCTGTAAATGTATGTTCTATCAGTACACAAAACAGTGAACAAAATTTAACCCTACTCTTCTGTCACTAATTTATTGCCATGGGTTGGTTTGCAGTGGCGAGTAGTTGGTAATGAAGAATCATTTATGATGAAGCAAAGAGGAAAACAGCGCACTCAATCTAAATACAAACTAGTACAAAGAGAGTAAACAGTCTGGTAATGACGTTTGAACAGTATGGGAATGAAACATCACAGGAAAATAAAGTGAGAACATCTCAACATTTTAATCTAAGTCAGAGCACGATCTGTCAGCATGACTGGAGCAGAGTGTAACTGTCAAGCTGTCAGTCAAAATGTGCCTTTCATCAAGAGTTATGTGCTGTTGGCCCCAGTGCTTTCCTTCAGGGCTGTAAGCTGTCACACAGCCGCGATGCGGTTATTATCTGAGGCTGTGTTGCCAAAAGACAGCAAGTGAAATGTTGCATTCACATTAAGGTGCTTGACATTCTAAACAGGCTTTGCTCACAGGATCCTACCACTTATTTACAACCACAAAAGTGACACAAAAATCACATGAAACCAGGTTTCCTTGCTACTGTGGGATTTTTTGACATTTAACCTCTTTAAGACTCAAGCTTTAGTTGGGATTGCATTTAGATTTCTTCTAGTTATTTGGGATAAGGAGTAAGCAATAAATATAATAATCGGATAATATCTAATATCTGATTATTATGCTTATTATATTTTATTATATTCATATTATATTTACATTATCAATATTATTGTTATTTTTGTTATTGGAATTATTATTGTTATTATTATGAACAATACGCTCTTTTTGAAAAAAAAAAAAGAAAACCTTGGTACACCACAGGTAATGGTATTTAGGTGACAATATGTTATATTGTCACCTAAATAGGTAACAGAAGAGAAACCTGGGCTTTCAAACAAAGTCTGCAGTTATAATTTAGATTCAGATTCAAATTCAGACTCCTTTATTGTCATTCAGGAATTGACATCACAGATGCTATCCCAGGACGAAAATACGGTGCGCTGCTCGGACAAAAACAGAGCATACAATCACAGAGTAAAAGATGTGCGGAATGAAAGCTATTAACTAGAAGCGGATGTTATGAATGGCATCTATACAATAAATAAAGGATATTGCATGTATAGAAATGCTACAAGATTTTACAGTATATTGCAATAAATATCAGTCTATTTATAACTATCATAACTATCGATCTATTATAAATGTATACACAGTAAGTAAGTACTATAACACACTGAGGGAGAGAGAAAAATCGTAAAAGCACGATGAAAACATTTGCTGATGAATTTAATTTTATTGTCACATGTAAAGCATACATATGAACATATATAAAATTTGAATCCTATATTGTGGACTTAAAATGAATTGCTTTATTTACAATTTACAACATTTTTAATAAAGGCTTTCCAAAACAACGGGTGCATCTGATCATCTGTGTGCGTTAGTTTGAGCTGATGACAAACCATCGCATGTATCTAAGTAATGTTATGTATGACATTCCAGTTTTAACAGAAACTTTACAACTGACTCTAGTTATAGCTTGTGGTGACTGACTGCTTGCGTTAATCTTACAATTTCACGAGTGCTGCTGAAGGGAGTCTGTCATGAATCAGATTGCTGCCATCATTCAGCAACCTCTCAGTTGAAAATACTTAGGGTTCCGTTCTCAAGGCTTTGGGCTCATTTTTATCTTCGGAGGAATGGATGACTTACATAAAATTGTGAATGCTGCAAAAAACACATTGCAAAGGTTACTAATGATCCAAAACTCAACAGTGTGCTTCTCACTGATTTTTTTAACGGTTGATTTGAAGCAGCTAAAGTCTGGTAAACAGGAGGGGAAATGATGTGACCGATAGACTAAAGCCCTTAAACGCAGGATCACTTGCTCTTCCTTTGAGTAAATGAAGAATACAATTAAATCCATGATTACATCTGTGCTAGGACCTTGCAGCTCTCATACAAATACATGACCATAAAGCTGAATTTTATATAAAACAAATATACACTGGTCAAAAAACTTAAAGGAACACTTTTTAATCTAAGTATTGCATCAAGTCAGTCAAACATGTGGGATACTGCTCTGGTCAAGTAAGTAACAGAGGTGGTTTTTAATCAGTTTCAGCTGCTTTGGTGTTCACGAAATTAGCAACAGGTGCACTAGAGGGGTAACAATGAGACAACTCCCAAAACAGGAATGAGTTTACAGGTGAAGGCCACTGACATTTTTTTCCCTGCTAATGTTTTCTGACTGTTTTTCACTAGTTTTGCATTTGGCTAGGGTCAGTGTAACTACTGGTAGCATGAGACGATACCTGGACTTCACAGAGGTTGTACAGGCAGTCCAACTCCTCCAGGATGACACATCAGTGCATGCCATTGCCAGAAGGTTTGTTGTGTCTCCCAACACAGTCTCAAGAGCATGGAGGAGGTTCCAGGAGACAGGCAGTTAGTCTAGGAAAGCTGGACGGGACCGTAGAAGGTCCTCAACCCATCAGCAGTACAGGTATCTACTCCTTTGTGCAAGGAGGAACAGGATGAGCACTGCTATAGCCCTACAAAATGACCTCCAGCAGACCACTGGTGTGAGTGTCTCTGACCAAACAATCAGAAAGAGATGTAATGAGGGTGGTCTGAGGGCCCAACGTCCTCTAGGGGGCCCTGTGTTCACTGACAGGCACCGTGGAGCTCAGTTGGCATTTACCATAGAACACAGGAATCGGCAGGTCCATCACTGGTGCTCTGTGCTTTTCACAGATGAGAGCAGGTTTATCATGAGCACATGTGACAGACATGAAAGGGTCTGGAGAAGCCGTGGAGAATGTTATGCTGCCTGTAACATTGTTCAGCATGACTGGTTTGGTGATGAGTCAGTGATGGTCTGGGGAGGCATGTTCATGGAGGGACACACAAACCTCTACAGGCTGGACAATGACACTCTGACTGCCATTAGGTATCGGGATGAAATCCTTGGACCCATTGTCAGACCCTACACTGGTGCAGTGGTCCTGCATTCCTTCTGGTGCACGACAATGCCTGGTCTTATGTGATAAGAGAATTCATGCAGTTCCTGGAGGATGAAGGAATTGATACCATTAACTGGTCCCCACGCTCGCCTGACCTGAATCCAATAAAACACCTTTGGAACATTATGTTTTGGTCCATCCGACCCCACCAGGTTGGTCCTCAGACTGTCCAGGAGCTCAGTGATGTCCTGGTCCAGATCTGGGAGGAGATACCTCAGGACTCCATCCATCGTCTCATTCAGAGCTTGTCCCGACATCGTCAGGCTGCATACAAGTACATGGAGGCCATACAAACTACTGAGTACCATTCTGACTTGCTGCCAAGGAATTTCAAAAAGATGGACCAGCCTGCCACATCAGTTCTTCAGAGTTTTGGGGTATCTTGAATTTAGCCCTCCTGTGGGTTGATAATTTTCATTTCCATCAAACAATGTGGCATCTTTTCATTCCTAACACATTATCCAGTCCATACCAATGTAAATATCCAGTTTGTTTTTTCCCCACTTTGAAATATGATGTGTTTTCAAAGTGTTCCTTTAATTTTTTTTGAGCAGTGTATATGTATGTGTGTAGTTTTTCTGTGTTTTATGAACTGAGGGATTTGTTGGTGTAAGATGTTATCTTCAAGGCTTGATTGTGTGACTTTCAAGTCTGTGCCTGTCTAATGGGGAGCCTTGAGCTATTTAACAAACAGAGACAATTGCTGGCATATGTTCTAAGTCGCTGTCTTAGGTTTTCATCAAAACAAAACACTAAAAGTGTGAATAATGAGGTGAAGGTTAAACGTAATTATATTGCAACTTTACTAGCTTCCGATCAGCTTTGAAGGAACATACCACAACAGTGCAGTACTTTAATTTGAGCTTACAGTTATCAATGACAAATACTAATGTTAATTTATGCACACATGAAACAAATGTGCCTCCAACTAATGCAAGGCTTTGTGTAGGCTATATATAGACTGCCCCGCCAGTTTTTGGATTTTATTATGCATACTTTCTCTTCTTTTTAGAGTAGATTACAGATGATTTTATGGTAGATGTTCTGCTTCTAGGCTGCACAGTGGCTTGGTAATTGCACTGTCGCCTTGCAGTTAGAAGATTCCCAATTCGTGTCCCGGCCTTCCCTGGATTTTTCTCAACCTATTGCATTATGTCAGTAACTGGTTATATGGAACTAGATGGCGAGCGGTGTGATGGTGGTGGAGGAGGGGTGGGGTGGGGTATTATGGTTTATGAGTTGAGGAGTTGACAGCCCTGGGTACAAAAGTAGCCCTTTTCCTCTGTGTCCTGCATGCAGGGCAGCGAAGCCGGTGACCAGAGGGGAGCCACTCAAATGCTGGGAAGAGAGCATATGAGGGAATCACAGATGATCCGGTTAGCCAGTCTACGTGTTAACTGTTTGTATACTGCAGACAGAGTTCTGAGAGGAAGTCCTATAACTTGTGAGCAAACATTGACAGTCCTCTACAGGCGGTTTCTGTTCTGGAGGCTGATAGAGTAGAACCAGCAGGTGATGGAGAAGGTGATGGTGCTCTCTATGAAGGAGTAATACAATGTCTGGAGAATGTTCTTATTTACTCCAAAAGAGTTGAGCTTCCTTAGGAGATATTGCCTCTGGTGACATTTTCTGATAATCTCCTCTCTCCTGTGTTAGAGGAGAATTTCAGCTGGCTGTCAATGATGGTACCCAGATATTTGTACTCCTCCACAAGCTCAACAGGCATTCCATGGATGGTGGTGGTGACAGCTGTAGCCAGCGCTATCTGCTTGTTGGAATAGGTCACCACCATATCCTTGGTTTTATAACATTCAGCTCCAGACAAGAGTTGTCACACCAGTCCACAAACTCCTGGAGGACCGACCTGTGGGATTGAGACCCTGACAGCAGAGAGAGGAGGATTGTGTCGTCTGCATATTTGACCAGGTGGGAATTGGGCTGTGTGGATCTGCACACATCCATGTAGAGGATGAAGAGTAGCGGAGAGAGGACACAGCCCTGAGGAGTACCAGTGGAGGTGTGCTGTAGATCAGAGAAGGTGTTGTTGACCCGTACACTCTGTGATCTGTGGGTTAAAACGTCCAGCAGGCACAGGATGAGCTGATCATCCAGGTGGATGCAGGAGGAGAATTTGTGAGCCAGGATGTGAGGCTGGAGGGTGCTGAATGCTGAGGAGAAGTCGGCAAACAGGAGTCTTGCTGAAGTGTTCACGCGTTCCAGGTGATTGTGTAAAGTGTCCAGAATGAATATTTTGGCATCATCACCACACCTGCTTGAACGATATGCAAATTGGAGAGGGTCAATCTGTGAGTTAGTTACTCCAGTGACGTGTTGTTTCACAATTCTCTCCATTGCCTTCATCAGGAGGGAGGTGAGAGCCACAGGTCTGAAGTCATTGAGCACTTTGGTTGTACTCTTCTTGGGGATGGGGATGACTGTGGAATGTTTCCACAACTGAGGAACTGTACAGCTGTCAAGGACGTTTTGGAACAGGGTCTGAAAAACACCTCCCAGCTGTTCCACACAGCGCCTTAGCATGCAACCACTAATGCTATCCGGGTTGTGTGAGCTGGTCTCTCTAGTCCTCCTCAGGGCTCTCATCACATCGTCTATGTTGAAGGTGAGTGTGCAGTCAGTGGGTTGAAGTGTGGTCTTAAACTCTTCCAGTTGTGCGGGGTTGTCTCTTTCAAATCTGGTGTAAAAAGAGTTGAGGTCATTGGAGAGAGATGCAGGGCTTCTACCGTCCCTGCATCTCATGGATGGTGTTTCTGTAGTTGGCAGCAGTGTTCACAGCGGACATGTTCCTCAGGCCTTGCCAAGCTGAGCGGAGGTTCCCCTGTGTGAATTTTTCCTCAACTTTACTTATGTACTTCATTTTGGCTGCTTTTATGGCACACTTAACTTCCCTGTTGACCTCTTTCTTCTCCAGTTCAGAACCAGTGAAAAAGACCATTTTCTTCTTGTTAAGGATTTCTTTGAGCTCCTTGGTAATCCAGTGTTGGGGAAGGTTGTGACAGTTTTGGAGGTGATAATGCTGTCCATACAGAAAGAGACATATAGAGAGATGGGGTCCACTTGCTCATTGATGTCATTGGAAGGAGTTAAAAGGTTATTCCAGTCTGTGGACTCAAACCATCCTTGTAGGGCTAGAACGCCATCTTTGGTCCACTGCTTGATGTTATGGATGACTTTATTGGCTTTCCGTATAATGGGAATGTATGCTGGAATGAGTAGAACAGTACTGTGGTCAGCAAAGCCTAGAGGGGGGAGAGCAACAGACCTGTATGCATCTGGAACTGACCAGTAGCATTTGTCCAGGGTCTTCCCCAGGCGTGTGGTACATGTAATATATTGCTGAAAACCTTTTAGGGCTTTCCCGGGGGAGCAATGGGTGAAATCACCTAGGAAAAACTTTGGTGAGTCGGGGGAGATACGTTCCATATTGTCCATTAGCCGGAGTTCTGACTTACGGTGAAAATCAACTTAGGTCAATCCATAGAAGCGTAACTCCAACATAAGTCGAAGACCCCCCGTAAATGTATCCCTGTGATAGATTGGTGATCTGTCCAGGGTGTCCCGTTTTCGCCCTAAGTCAGACTCCAGTCCCCTGTGACCCTAATGAGAATTAAGCAGTGTATAGACAATGGATAGATAGTCTGCTTCTTTAAAAGTATTTATTTTTCCAGCTGCAGCATACAAACTTTTCTGGCAGTACATACAAATGTGCACTCAACCTGACCTCCTGTACCAAATTCTGCTAGCTGCCTGGATTTGTGCTTCATGGCATCAAACCATTACCTCCATGTGTGACTGGTGGACATTGTCATGGACATGAATGTGCTGCTGTTGCATCCTTCACTTTTCTGAGAAAACTTTCCACCAGATTTCAGTACCTGGTCAGTCACAAGAGCATTAGTGAGGTTGGTTGAAGTTGGGCGAGAGGGCCCACAGTCAGTTCATCTCAAAGGTGTTGGAAGAACTTGAGGTCAGAGCTCTGTGCACTCCAGTCAAATTCTTCACAATGAACCAGGAAAACCATTTATTTTTGTTCTTGCATGGAGGGATTTTCATGTTGAGATAGGAAAGGGCATTACACACACAGTTTGGAATTTCCTGAGATATCACTTCATCATTCACTTGTGCAGGCAGAAATGCCACAGACATCAGCTTTCCTGAAATTGTACACTGTTCATTGAGAAAATGATGATGTGATGATGGTTACACACTCCATGCATTTGATAAAATAAGAGGCCCTTGGAGATCCCAACACGATCTCCATGACAAAAGAACACATTTGCTCACACTATTACCAATTTGTATGCAAATGTATACAGGAAGGCACACAAAAATCTAATCAGAACATCCATAATGTACCTTTGGTGTAAGTATAAGGTTTGTACTTTGTATTGTTTTTGAGTTTAATTCCTAAAGATTTTTATTAAACAATATTATTACATGATTAAAAAATGAATCTAATTAATTACAGGTTTTGTAATTAATCACGAATAATCACAATATTTGACACAATAAGCAAAGTTTTTCAATTCAAATAAATTTTAATTGACAGAAGAATCAATGAATGAACATATACCTGTTTGTAATTTAAAATTTATAAGGTTTAAAACATATATAGACATATAGAAAAAAGTGTTTGTGATGATTTAAATCCTGGATTTAGTTAAGTTGTCCCACTGTATGGCACATAACATAAGCATAAGTAGTTCAAGGACCTTCAAAATGTTGAAAATCCATAGATTCATTTTGTGTTCATAGTTTCTGGGTCTGATAAATGGTGTAATTTTGATGGTTCTTTTTTAAGGAATATATATTTTTATTTATAAAAATAAATATGTTTTTTTTTATAAACTGAAAGTTCATAATCGAGTTGTTAAAAGACAGACACACTGACAAATCAATGGCAGCCATCACATAACTATTACATTCAGTGCAATTATAGCAACTGAGGTGATACTGTCAGCTTGAAGTGCTGCGGTGATAAGAAAAATCTTTGTTGCATAATTTGCACACAACCATGCTTTTATTCAAGCTGCCTTTGGGAAATTTTTTAAAGGAAAACTTTCCACCCAACAAGTTCAATGTGGTCTCATCTTCCTTCACTGTTCACCAAACTTTCTTCACTCAATCTCTGTATCTTCTTCACGGCTTTCAAACAGGCTTTAGGGGCATTATCGCCACCTACTGGGCTGGAGTGTGCAACAGTATTACGGGAGTGGCAGAAATTAGGAAACTGATAAAGGTGTCATTATTTATTTATTTATTTTAACACGTTGTTTTTTCTGTAATTAATTAAGCAAAATTAGCATGTTAAAGTCCCAGGCCTAATTTTTATGCAAACATGGTTGTTTTTTCACATTAGGGACATTAACGATTAATCGATTAATTGTGCTTAAAAGTGCAATATATGACATTTTGGGCATAAATATAGCATTAACACACAGAAAACAATTACTTGCTATGTAAAGATTTTGTAGAGTAATGGTGTCCTGAGCAGAGAATGGAGTCACTGTCCTTCCAAGTGTGTTGTTCTCTGTTTCAGGTTTTGAGAGCCTGTCCAGCTGATTGTGCATGTTAGTCCCTCCATTTGAAACTACTGACCTTACTTTTTTCCTAAAGTGACCTCCTTCACCATATTGTAAAGGCAAAAGTGCCATTGCTGACCTCAAAACCAACCAAATTAAAAAACATGTATATTTAATCACATTATCTGTGTGATTTCTGTACACTTGCTGTTATGAGAGAGTGCTGTTGTGAGTCTTTGCTGTTTTGAGGGTCTCCTATGCTTCCATCTTCCCTGTTGCATGTCTCCTCTGTCGTGGCTGGATTATTTTCTGTTTTCTGGCATGTTCACAACCTGTCTAGTTGTAAACATACAGTAGACTGTAAAGGCGATGTGATCTGAAAAGTAAGTGGAAGTTCCTTAAGATGCATTTTTTCCAACAACCAGCAGGAGGTGCCACCTTTGGTTGAAAAGAAATCTGATTGTATAAAGGTCTATTAGAAAATTACCCTATGTCTCACTTGATTTGTGACCTCAGTAAACAATTTCCTAATTACTTTACCGTCTCTATTGCTAGTTTGACATCTCTTTTTATACAGGATGGCGTTCATTTTGTAAATTATGATTCCATTTAGTGTTAGCTAGGCAATAATGGTAATTGGTGGTTTGCACTTTCGCTTTGCAGTGAGAAGATCCCCGCCTCCCCGCCTTCCTGGGATCTTTCTGCATGGAGTTTGCATGTTATCCCTGTGCATATGTGGGTTTTCTCCGGGTACTCTGGCTTCCTCCCACGGTCCAAAAACATGCTGGTAACTCTAAATTGTCAGAAGGTGTGAATTTAAGTGTGATTGTTTGTCTGTATATATAGCACTGTGATAGACTGACCTGTCTGGAGTGTCCCCTGCTTTCGCCCTAAGTCTGCTGGGATAGACTCCAGCCCCCTCACAACCCTAATGAAGATTAAGTGGTGTATAGATTGTGGATGGATGGATAAATGATAATGCAGGGTATGTATTATCATCGGGCTACCTTGTGATTGACAGGTCACAACCGTATTTACATGTGTAGTGCCTTCAAGTTCTTAGTCTCATCCTCCCTTTGTTTATCATGTCCAATTTCAAATGAGCAATGGTGATGGCCAGATGCCAAACTAAGTGACAAGAGAGCAGCACTGTCAATGCCAGCACTGCTTACTGAACTAATAATAATAATAATAATTCATGCTTTCAACACAGTTAAAGCAAAAGTGTTAACTGTGTTGAATATTCAAAGCAGATTAGCATCATCTGCTTTAGTGGTGGTAGTAAACACTGGAAGGTTTACTACACTGGATTAGGGTGCTTTAGTGGAAAACAGCTAGACATCTTTCACCTAAGTTCTAGCTGACTGGTGGGGAGTCCAAGGTGTTTTTTTCTCCGCCCCAAATCACAAGGTTTATTGTCCATTAAGAGCCATTATTACAGTAAATTGCCCACCATATTTGATTAATTTGCCATGATTCCAACATTAACTCAAATAAGAATTGTTAACAAGGTGAATGTATCTGCTTCCATACTCTACATCCTACATAACAAGTATCCATTAAAGTTTGTGTAAAGTTGTCACAGCACCATGTGGGGAATGAGTGTCACACACATAAATGTATGTAGAAAGGTGCACTAAGATACACAGCATGTGACTAATAATGAACTATTAATCATTAATGTTTCTGCTTTTACTTGCTTATTTTTATTAAGATTTTTTATGTTCATCCCGTTGTAAGTATGTCAGTTATATTCACAAATGTACATATTTTGTTGTTGTTTTTCATGAAGATACTACTCTTTAAAATACTATAGATTTCTACTTGAAGAACTGTATCGGTGATTCCAGACTGATTCAAGCTTGGCCTGACATAGGAGCACAGCCGTAGATAAGCCCCCCTCAGTATTTAGAACATGTGCCTTTGTCTCCTGGGTTCTCCTTTAAGCAAAAAAAGACATTGCATTTCAAAAAATGATGCATAAAAGTCACAAATTAGTACATAAAGCAGAATGTAGTTAATTAAGCGTTTGATGCTCAAAACCTTCTGAGAGGAGGATGGCCAGACCCTGCCTAATGTGTCCTCTCTGTGTGTTCAAACATGCATTGATGTAACAAATCTCCCCAGGCCACTGCAGATTAAAGGATGGAAAGTAGAAGGGTGCCTGCAGGAGGTCTCAGAGTTTCCCAGCAACCATCAAACACGAGTTCTGCTTGCATGGTGAAAGGCCACTTTTGTCGCCTCTGTTTATTTACTCAGCCCGGTACCTTTGACCCTTGTACACTTGTAGCTCATTGATGAGGCTCATGGCAAACAAGGCAGATAAGCTTAATTTGAAACAGCAGGCGATGCATCATTGAAGTGTCAGAGAGGCCTGCCAACCACAAGAACTTTAAAGTTCTTGAGTAAATGTGACTCCTCACCCCGTCCTCTTTAAAGCCAAGTTTGCCACCCGGGTGATCAGCTCCATCTGAACCTAGGTGGTAAACTTCACAGCGTAACGTAAAGATAAAGATCTCTGAATGTGCTGTGTGAGAGACCAACAGAAGTCTTGTGTGCAAATCCAGTATTATTGCACAAGAGATAACATAGTGCTTCCAGTGATATTAATATCACTGATATTTAATTACCAAACTTCATTTAATTTTGTCTATTTACTTAGTTACATAAAAAACAAACTCAATGTCGTTACTGTAATTTATTAATTGATTATTATTATTAAAATTATTCTATTTCATTGTATTTATATTGTCAATGTATGTGTTCTTGCAAGTTGTACTGTATGTGTAATGTGTTCAGCTAGAGTAAAGGATTGTCTTGATCTTATTGAAGAAGGTGTTGACCATCGTCCCTCAACAGTTTCATTCCAAACATTCATTGTGTTTCTTCTGTGTGTGGCAGAAACTGCCCATTTGCGCATGTGCGGCGGCATGTGCAGTGACATGTGCAGCGGCATGCACGGCAAGTCTACTTGGACAAACTGCCCGAAATGTGTTGCCAGACACATTTCAGGGATTTGGAGTCATTCTGTGCTGCAGATGGGTTAATTGCCTTAAAATTTTTCATCAGATTAATCAGGATGATGGATCAATCCGCATTAACGCATACTTTTGACATTCCTAGTGCTAATGTAATTTTTGCGAGACAAGGTTGAAAATATTTAAACCTGTCCTTTATCTCCCTCACTGAACTGTGTGGAGATATATATAAAGAAATACATAATGCTCCAACATCATCCATACTTTTGCATGAAAGGACAATGAACACACTGTCTCTGGCAGAACTACAGAGGATAATGTAAATGAGCCCACATCAGTCTCTCAAATTAAGCTGAGATTTTGACCCTGATAAGAACTGTACTCTGTCAGATGAATAGAGTTATTCTTCTCATGAATTACTTATTTATGCTTGGTGTTCGATACTCAATGTCCTCTTTGCTAGGCATAACATTATTACAGTGTGTACCCTTATGACACATCTTTCTTGAACTCCTTAGCACCCACCAGAGAGCGAGAGACTCGGTTGCAATTAGAATTTTCTCCCCCCAGATTATACATTGGTTGAAAGCACAAAACCTCTATATTTAAAAAAGCCAGCATCAATTGGACTTCCTTTCTTTAAAAGGAGACTGTGCATGCAGCAAAATGCTAGGTTCTTACATTTCCTGCCATCTATAGAAGTGTTCGAGTTAATAGGCAGAAGGGGATAAGGACTACATAATATGTTCTGTATGGTTTGACTTTGTGTATACATCAGATAAACTAATGACAGCCATTGTTACTCTGCCAAGGAGGTGGAGCCTCGGTGGAGTTATGTGACGATCAGTGTTGGTTTGTCTGTCTGTTTGTCTGCCGGTTTGTCTGTTTGCAACAATACTCAAAAATGGACAAATGAATTTGGATGACATTTTCAGGGAAGATCAGGAATGACACAAGAACCAAATGGCTAGATTCTGGCAGTGATGTGGCTTATAGTCTGGATCTTTGGATTTCTTTAAGATTTCTATATCATTGTGAGATAGCAGCATGGCTTTACTGTAACTATGACTACAAGTGAACGCTATGTCAGCTGTCTGATGACAATCACATGACTGCAATCCTACTACAAATCGACCGTTGCGGACTTATCGGGACTTATCCATCAGAAATCACAGAAGCAACAAATGATTACATTTGGTATCTGTACATAACATACACATTCATAACACACACCTGTGCAAGGTAATTTTGTTTGTGGGTACATCTATATTAAATGGTCACATTCGATGGTGCCGTGATTTCTGCCAAAACTTTTTTCAAGATTTCACTCGTCAGAAATGATACGACTGAGCAGCCTTGGTGGAGTACTATGCTCTCTGAGTGCTTTTCTTGTTCAATAATTTCCCAACCAATCCCTCAAGCCCATGCTGGGACCCTTAATCAGGGCCTGGGTGTAGTACAGAAACCTTCAAATAGATCTTTTGCTATACTTGTGCAAATACCACATTATCACATGAATCTGTCATAGCTGTTAGCACCATGAGTAAAAATGCTAATCTTGAAAGTCTGCACAGTATTTTCTAATTACACTATAATTACTACCATGAAGATGTTTACGTAACATTACCATTTAAAGTGGATGGTCATGTTACTCTGGCACCTCCACAGGAATAAGACTTAACTAGGATCAGGTTTTATTTGCAGAATTAATGACCTGTTTCAAATTAGCATAATTAAAAACATCCTCAAACTAACAGACTGGACTCATGACAGGATGTAACATAATAATGAGGCTATTCTTTTTTTCTGAACCTGCTGGAGATTGTGAACTGATATTATTTCAGAGGCTATTTATTATTAATAGACAACTTGATATCAGTGCTGCAGCAGCTGTTGGAAAGGAATTTTGTGGCCACATTATAAGTAAAGCTTTTCTGATATTCAGTAACATCAGAAGATGCTGCAGCTAACATTTTCTTTTCTTTCCTTTCTTTCATGAGTATTTCTATCAGTAGTTTTCTCAGTAAGGGAACAAGTGAGCGATGCAGTGACTCCATGTGATGTGATGGGTGCACATGCTAATTTGACAGATATGTACAACTGCAACACTTCCAATATTTTCCTGCATATGGAAACTTGTTCAGAAAGGATTTGCATATACAGAGCAGCTACATGTGTGGCTTGTTCAAAGAGACAATTTTTACCTCAAGAATGTTGCTCTAGGCATGTCGACAGCACGTCAAATATGTCATTTCCGCCACTGGCAGAATTTGTCTTTCAACTTTGTTCACAGCAAACCCTTCAGAACACTTTAGTCTTGCAGGGACAGCGTCTGCACAACACTTTACAATCACTTAAATCATTGTCACTCAAATGAGGAGAGGGAAATCTAGCTATGTGAGGGGGAAATATGACATGCTTTTACTTTTTGCATGTTTGTAATGAGACACTGACTCATTTATGGCATCGCATTGTCCTGTATCAGTTTAATGAAGCCCACACATGGCAACTTTTTCCTTAGAGGAAATGCTTGTGCTACTCAGGCAGGTTTTACAGCAGAAAAGCAGAAGCAGGGTGGGACTCACTTCCAGTCTGAATGGTAAACAAGCCCATGAGTAGTAGAAGTGCAAAGGGAAGTTCTTGTGACATTTAAAAATTAACAACTAAACTCCCACGATTGATCATGTGACACCAACAAGAATACACTCAAGTAAAAAAAAAAAAAAATAAATAAAAGTAAAAAAACAAACAACCCCTTTTTGCTCTTTGAAACAAGTCACACTAATAGAAACATCAAAAAATCCTTTAAGAGAGGAGGAATTGTCATATCCAACACGTAAACATCATCGCTGGAAACCACAAGCTTTTGAAATTACGTGAGAAAAATCTGCCAGTTATGGGAAACACTGTGATTTCCATGGAAATAAATATTACTGTGAAGAGTTTTTATTCAGAACTGCTTCTTTTTCATAAGTAGTTCCTGGGAAAACTGTTCACAATGAGGTTTTTAGATTATCATGATTCAATGGGATACTACAAAACCCCAGAAACAAAGTTTGAAGAGAAATGATGCAATACTCCAACACTGGCCCTAAGTGAGAGTAGAAGGTCTGTATTTGTGCTCACATGATCTGAACAAATAACAGAACTACTACGGTTTATTTAGAGGACTGGTTTATTATGTAGCCCTGTAACGGTAGCATTTGTAGTATTATTTACAAAATTTCAAAATCATGCTCACCATGTTGGATGGCATCAGAGTCTGCACAAAGAGTAGAAGATCTCCTTTTTTTTGGTGGTATCCTGACATGGAAAAGTAACATTTCCCCAGTGTAGATATTTTCAGTGCAAATGAATCCTCACCCTAATTACACATTCCACCTCAATCACACACTATTGTCTGGCTGGTCCATTATTCCCTCTGCTTCTTCTAAAAGCAACACATCCAAACCCCTGAGAACTCTTACCTCTCTATATTCACAGCTGTCACTGGACAACACCACAAGCATCCCCCAAACCACCTTAGAGATCTCACAAACTTTTTTTTTTTTTTTCTAACAACAAGCAAAAATGTTCAGGATGAGGTAAACTAATTTTTTTAATTGATAAGATACAGATATAGTTTGAAATGCTACTAAATAGAGACTTTCAAGTACCCAAATCAGAAACAATTCATTCATTTATTCAATTCTGGTCTAAACTTGGTTACAGTGAATTAGGAGTTGTTTTTTTTTCCCCCATTAGTGAACATGTGAGAAGTGCATTTCCCTCATGTAATAAGTCAGTAAAAATGCTATTTTGACTATCACCCTCACCTAGATAAGTAGAATTGCAATAGAGTTCCAATTTAATGAAAGCATTAGACAGGGAGTGGCTATCTACATATTCTACAAGTTCTAACAATCACATCAAATATTGAGGACTTTTTACTTGAAACTTGACATATTCAGTGTAACAAAACAAAGAGTTGAGCTTTAAGCACAAGCAGACAGATCCATACACATCCATATGCAGGCCAAAATGTCCACATAAACCGTGCAGCTATGCTGTTTGGGCAATAGTGTGAAAGCTCAGCAGTAGTGTGTATGTACAGAATATGTAGATACCACTTGCTGCTCATGTTTGCAATGGATTCTTCCAAGCAGACTGGAAAAGTAATATAATAGTAACAATGAAGCATCTGTGTCTGCAGCTGTCTACATGCAGTGGAGCTGAATCAAAGCATGAAGGCCAATTTAGACTTTGCAATGCTTCCATGAGGGTCCACGTGGGCCTCTGCAGGCGATAACATGCAATCTAGAGTTTGTGGACCGTCTGCATGTCGATTTTCTATACATCACTTTATCTTCTGTAGGGTTGTAGAGTTGTAGGGCAGGAGGCTATCCCAGCTCTCACAGGGACACACAGACAGGCAACCAAGCACACTCACATTCAACCCTACGGACAATTTAGAATCACTAATTAACCTCAGCATGTGTTTGGACTGTGGGAGGAAGCTGGAGAACATGCAAGCTACATACAGAAAGATCCCAGGCCAGGATGTGAGCCTGGGATCTTCTTGATGTGAAGTGACAGTGCTAACGCCCATCTGCACATGCACCAAGAAAACCAATGGTGCGTAAAACAAATACATGTTTTAAGGAGAGGCTGTACATTGATGGACGAACTCGACTGGCAATATAGTCCTATCTTCTTTTTTTTTGAGCCAAATGCCAGCGCAGCACACCGGAAATCCGGCACGGGTGTTTACACGCTTCAGGACGCAGTTTGATGATCTTTTGCGTGCCGGTAAATGCCGGCGAAATTCAGGCATTATTTTATCGGTTTTCATGATAGGCAAAAAAAACAATAATGATATTGACCGATAATGCATTTTTATGCCAATATCGGCATATATACATATACTCACACACACACACACACACACACACACACACACACACACACACACACACACACACACATATATATACATATATAATCTGTGCAGCATGGAAGCAGTTTGAATCAAATTAACATTGCAGTGCATTGCATGATTTCTGTTTATTTGTTCAGGAAGATAGGTAATTCTGGCTGTATTATGCAACAAATCCACACTTACAAATTCTCTGAATCTCAGCAGCTTTAAAAACATCCTTTCAGTTACTGAATTATAAAACAAAAAAGAGAAACGAATAGAATAAGTCAGGGAAATTGATGTGTTCTGCTGTTGTGTAACTTTAATGAATTAATGAATCAATGAATTAATGCTAATCAAATTCCTACCCTTCCCATGACATCTCCACTGACATCCACAGTAAATTTGGATATTTTCCGATCTATTTTTAAATTTGGTTTAACTGTTTGCTAAAATGGCTAACTGTTTTAGAAAAGACTTGAATGAAAACAGACATGACTTGTTGACTGAATCTAACTGCGTGTGGGTGTAAGACATAAAAAGAACAGACCCCAATGTGACACCGCTCTGTGCTCAGAGTCCACATATTATCGGGGACAATGTGTAATTAAGGGTTATCATGAAAAAGAATGAAAGCTGCAGATTAGTACTATGTTGGTGCCAAGTGTTAAATAATATGTCAGACATCTGGGTGTCATAGTGTGCACATGGAGAACCAGGTGCAGAGACTGATGAAGACGAGGATATCAGAGACTTGGTGCAGAAAGTGTTTAACTAAATAACCAGATGAACTTCAACACTGCTCAAAAGAATTAAAGGAACACTTTGAAAACATATCATTTTTCAATGGGGGGAAAAACAAACTGGATATTTACATTGGTATGGACTGGATAATGTGTTAGGAATGAAAAGATGCCATGTTGTTTGATGGAAATGAAAACTGTCAACCTACAGAGGGCTGAATTCAAGACACCCCAAAACTCAAAGTGAAGAACTGATGTGGCAGGCTGGTCCATCTTGTTGAAATTCCTTGGCAGCAACTCAGAATGGTACTCAGTAGTTTGTATGGCCTCCATGTGCTTGTATGCAGCCTGACGATGTCGGGACAAGCTCCGAATGAGACGATGGATGGTGTCCTGACGTATCTCCTCCCAGATCTGGACCAGGACATCACTGAGCTCCTGGACAGTCTGAGGACCAACCTGGTGGTGTCGGATGGACCAAAACATAATGTTCCAAAGGTGTTTTATTGGATTCAGGTCAGGTGAGCGTGGGGACCAATTAATGGTATCAATTCCTTCATCCTCCAGGAACTGCATGAATTCTCTTATCAAATAAGACCAGGCATTGTCGTGCACCAGAAGGAATCCAGGACCACTGCACCAGCGTAGGGTCTGACAATGGATCCAAGGATTTCATCCCGATACCTAATGGCAGTCAGAGTGTCATTGTCCAGCCTGTAGAGGTTTGTGTGTCCCTCCATGAACATGCCTCCCCAGACCATCACTGACTCATCACCAAACCGGTCATGCTGAACAATGTTACAGGCAGCATAACATTCTCCACGGCTTCTCCAGACCCTTCCATGTCTGTCACATGTGCTCATGATAAACCTGCTCTCATCTGTGAAAAGCACAGAGCACCAGTGATGGACCTGCCGATTCCTGTGTTCTATGGTAAATGCCAACTGAGCTCCGCGATGCTGGTCAGCGAGCACAGGGCCCACTAGAGGACGTTGGGCCCTCAGACCACCCTCATTACATCTCTTTCTGATTGTTTGGTCAGAGACACTCACACCAGTGGTCTGCTGGAGGTCATTTTCTAGGGCTATAGCAGTGCTCATCCTGTTCCTCCTTGCACAAAGGAGCAGATACCTGTCCTGCTGATGGGTTGAGGACCTTCTACGGTCCTGTCCAGCTTTCCTAGACTAACTGCCTGTCTCCTGGAATCTCCTCCATGCTCTTGAGACTGTGTTGGGAGACACAACAAACCTTCTGGCAATGGCACGCACTGATGTGTCATCCTGGAGGAGTTGGACTGCCTGTACAACCTCTGTAAGTTCCACGTATCACCTCATGCTACCAGAAGTGACACTGACCCTAGCAAAATGCAAAACTAGTGAAAAACAGTCAGAAAACATTAGCAGGGAAAAAAATGTCAGTGGCCTTCAACTGTAAAACCATTCCTGTTTTGGGGGTCGTCTCATTGTTACCCCTCTAGTGCACCTGTTGCTAATTTCATGAACACCAAAGCAGCTGAAACTGATTAAAAACCACCTCTTATTTCCTTGACCAGATCAGTATCCCTCATGTTTAACTGACTTGATGCAATACGAAGATTACAAAGTGTTCCTTTTATTTTTTTTGAGCGGTGTATATACAGGGAATTGAAATCAAACTAACAGGTGTGTGGACTGGAGAGAGCAAGGTAAGTAAACAAAAGGCTAACAACAGAACCTGAACACTTAAAACCATAAACACAAACTCAAAGGCATTTTTACATTACATGTTGACATAGAGGGGCTCAGTGATTAGCACTGTTGCCTCACAGCTAGAAGATCCCTGGTTCGCATCTCGGCCTGGGCCTGGGATCTTTGTGTGTGTGAAGTTTGCATGTTCTCTTTGCAGGCTGTTTGGCTTCCTCCCACAGTCCAACAACATGCTGAGTTTAACTGGGGATTGTAAATGGTCCGTAGGTGTGAATGTGAGTGTGACTGTTTGTCTATATGTGAAGCCTTGTGATAGACTTTTACCTGTCCAGGGTGTCCTCGGTCTTTGCCCTAAGTCAGCTGCACATTTACATTTGTTACAGTATTTTGAAAGCAAAGGACTGAACTTGTTACATCTCACTGGGGTAATTTGAAGCCGATGTATGATTTTGAATTGTAATTCCCTGACTTTGTTTGTAGATAGGCAACCTAAGGAGCTCTGCCAAACCCCGTTCCACTCGTCATCAGAAATAGTAACCCCAAAATCAGCCTCCCAGAGGGATCTGGCACGAGCAGTGTAAATAGTGCTCGGGATTAACAGAGCCCCATAAAACTTAGTAATGAATTTCTTAGAGTCGGAATTTTGCAGTATATCCTTCATTGTTCAGAGAGAGAAACCATTAGGGTATAATTTAGTGACAGGGGTGACAAAGCTGCACACTTGCAAATATCTAAAAAACTGATTCTGCTGGAGATTATATTTCTTTTTAAGCTGATCAAATGACATCACAAAGCCATTCACCACGAGATCACCTATAGTCTTAATACCCCTAGTGGCCCAGAGGGAGAAGTAGTGGTCCTCTAAACCAGGGGGGAAATCAGGATTTGAGTGGATAGGAGTAAGGAGAGAGAGGAAACCTTCTTGATTTTCAAATTTTCTTGCCAATCTCCAGGTTTTAAGGGTGTTCTGTAGAATAAAGTTTTTTTTAACATTAAGGCTAATCCATTTCTTAGAAATATGTAAGAGATTACAGAGAGGAATCGTGGGTCACTGGGAGAGCCTCCAAGGTTAGCCAGGTTGAGTCTGGGTCCTCTTTGAACCAGTGCCAAAAATAGATGCACAAACATGCAACTTGGTAGCGTTTAATGTCTGGCATCCCAAGACCCGCCTCCTCCAGAGGTCATTGTAAAACTGCAAGTTTTAATCTGGCCGGCTTATTTTTCCAAAGAAATGATGAAAGAGAGCTGTTAAGAATAGAGAGTGATTTGCGTGTTAAGAGAGCAGGGATCATTTGAAACGGGTACAACAAACGTGGAAGTATAGTCATCTTAAACAGATTTACTTTGCCCAAAAGGGACAGAGGCAAAGCTGTCCATCGAACAAGGCCGTCTTTAATCCTGCGAAGCAGGGGCACAAAGTTTGCTTTGTACAGACCATAAACTGATGGAGTAATTTTCATGCCTAAATAGACAAATCCAGATGGGGACCAGCGAAAAGGGGCAGAGCAAATGGGAGACCAGGGCGGGTCAGGGGTCAGGGGCATCGCCTCAGATGTAGAATAATTAATCTTATAACCTTGAAAACTGACTAAAGTCACTAATTATTTCCACTACCCTGACTATGGAAGTCTCTGGGTTACTGAGAAACAATAAGACATCCCAGTACAAGGAAATTTTATGGTGTATAGGACCGACCTCTATACCTGACACTAACGGGTCATTCCTAATGGCCTCCGCTAAGGGCTCAATAGCAAGGGTGAAAAGCAGTGGTGAGACAGGACAGCCCTGTCTGCACCCACACCTCACAGTGAAAGCAGGGGACTTCAGACCATTTGCGATGACTGAAGCGTGTGGGGCAGCATAAAGAAGAGATATCCACTTAATAAAACTATCACCTAAGTTGAATTTAGAAAGAACCTCCAGTAAGTAAGACCATTCAATCCTGTCAAAGGCCTTCTCTGCATCCAGAGAAATCACAAGAGATTTGGCCTTTGACCCTGAACTGTGCTGTATAAGATTCAGCAGTCTCCTTGCTACTATTGCGACCCGATATAAAACCAGTCTGGTCCACAGGGATGATATCAGGAAGGACACCTTCAAGTCTCCTGGCTAATATTTTGGCAAGTAATTTCCGGTCTACGTCCAGCAGAGAGATCGGTCTGTAAGAGGTACAGTCATCTGCAGGCTTTCCTTTCTTAAGTATTAGAGAGATGTTAGCCTCCATCATAGTGTGGGGAAGAGCCCCAGAGTTAAAAGAGTATGACAACATGTTAAGCAGAGGGCCAGTCAGTAGGTCACAGAAAGCTTTATAAAATTCTGGGGTTAGGCCATCTGGCCCAGGAGCCTTTTTGTTTTTTAAAGCGCTGATAGCCTCTTTGACTTCCTCGCTTGTAATAGGCCTATTCAACAACTCTCTCTGTACATCCGAAATTTGGGGAAGATTAACAGCCAATAGAAAATCCTGTGCTAGAGAGTCAGAGTGACAGTCCGTCTCGGAGTTGAATAAATTTTTGTAAAATTCCACAAACGAATTGTTAATGTCTTTGTTGTTATAGATTCTTTTACCAAATGTATCTTTTATAGCAGAGATAGCCTGGGAGTTGGGTTTAGCCTTCACCAAATTTGCTAAGTATTTATTTGGCTTATTCCCAGATTCATACATCCTATGTTTAGCAAATAGGAGGGACTTCTGAGCCTCTTTAGATAAAAGAATGTCCAGGGCCGCAGTGGTAGCATCGATTTGTAGTCTCAAATCCATTGATGGGTTAGCATTAAAGTCTCCCTGGAGTTTACTTCATTTTTGTTCGAGATTCTGCTGCTCAGCTCTCTGCTTTTTCTTAAGATTGGTGGAGAAAGAAATTGTAAATCCACAAATAACTGCTTTGGCAGTCTCCCACAGAAGGTTTGGGGATATGCCAGGAGTATTGTTCTCTGTAATAAAGTAATTGAACTGTTCTGTAAAATATCGTTTAAAGTCCGGATTCTTAATAAGATGATTTGGGAATCGCCACTGTGTCCTAGGCTGTCATACTCCACTGGACAAGAGCAGAAACACTGGCGCGTGATCACTAATAAGAATATCATCAATGGAGCAAGAAAGCACCTTCTGAAAGCCATATTCAGAGATGAAAAAATAATCTATTGTAGAGGATGACTTGTGAACTTTTGAATAAAATGTATATGACCTATCATTGGGATGATAATTCTCCATACATCAACATAATGTATGTCCGTGCAGCAGCCAATTAGAGATTGAGCTTGCCCTGTATTAGACTGTACTGATCTATTAGATTTATCTAAACGTGGGTTCAAACAGCAGTTAAAATCCCCAGCTATCACAGAGGATTTGACTATCCACTTAGAGAAGATAGAAAACACTTTAGTGTAAAAATCTGAAGCACGAATAGGTGGAGCGTATACATACTCTCCATACAGAGTCCCTTTAATCATAACATATCTGCCTAATGTGTCAGCTTTAACCTCCACTTCTGTTAAGGGTAAAGATTTATGAACTAGGATAGCTACTCTCCTGCTTTTAGAAGTGAAAGAGGAATAAAAGACCTGGCCTACCCAATCTCTCCTAAGTTTGGAGTGTTCGCTATCGTTCAGATGAGTCTCCTGAATCAATGCCAGCTGTATTTTCTCCTTTTTTAAGTAGTTAAGTATTTTCTTGTGTTTCATTGGATCCTGGATCCCATGGACATTCCAAGACCACATTCTAATTGTAGTATTATCAGCCATTACTCCATTCAGTATATGTAATAGATCTGCTTGATTCCCTTGTCAACATGCTAGTGTCTAGTACAAACCTTCTGACCGGGACAAAAACTAAAAATACAAATACATACCTCTGAAGTGTGGGAAAAGACAAAACCCAAGAATACCCCCCTCCCACTTCCCAGATGCCCCCCCAAACAGGGCATCTAGAAAAATATGCATTGAGCATCCTACCTGACCTAAACCAGTGCTCCACTTAACAATGTAAAATAGATATACAAACGTCAAAATTTATATAAATAATACACATATATACACACGCATACACATATATACATACATATATCTGTATATTGTGCATAAAATATAATGAAAGATATTTAGCTGGGGTGTTGTATGAACTCACCATTCAGTCCTTGAGTATAGTGACAGAAACGGAAAAACATAAGTCCGAGAAGGCCTAAAGCCGATCTGTTAATCAGTCCATGCTGCTGCGGTGTGAAAAAGGCCCAGTGAGATGAGGGGAAGTGCTCTTCATCCTTCATTTTCATTGGTACCCGAGCGCTTTACCTGCTTGGAGTGCCAGGGCTATGGTATCCACGTAGAATTTTTCTGCATCCTCCGGTGTAGTAAAGCTGTACCTCCTGCCATTGAACGCGATCCGCAGCCGAGCCGAGAACAGCAGACCATATCAGATGTTTGCAGCCCAGAGTTTTTGCTTAATGTTTTTGAAAGATGCTCTCTGTGAAGCTACTTCGGTTGTGAAGTCCGGAAAGATGTGTACTGGGTATCCTCGAAACGAGAGTGGGCCTTTCTCCCTAGCCAGCTGAAGGATGTGCTGCTTCAATCTGAAGTGATGTACCCGAACTGTCATCGGTCTCAGGGGGGCGTTTGGGCCGGAGATTGGTCGGTGTGCCCAGTCCAACAGCTCTGGGCCGTCTTTGACATCCATACCTAATGTCACGGCAAAGAAATCAGTCATAAAATCCGTAATTCGTGGTCCCTCCAAATTCTCTGGGATACCCAGTATTTTTTATTTTTTTTATTTTTATTTTATTATCCCTTTATTATCCCTTATTAATACCCAGTACCCAGATACCAGTATTTTTTATTTTTTTATTTTTATTTTATTATCCCTTATTAATCTCACGAGGGGGAAATTCTGATTTTCACATCTCTCCCCAATTGGGGGAGTCAGAGCGATGCGTCAGCCGCGGTACAGCGCCCCTGGAGCAGGAAGGGTTAAGGGCTTTGCTCAAGGGCCCAACAGTGGCCGCACTGGGGTTTGAACCTCTGACCTTCCGATTAGTAGTCCAGAGACTTAACCGTTGCGCCACCACTGCCCCAAAATGTGCAGGTTCTGGCTCCTGCTCCATGACTCAAGGTCCTCCGTCTTAGCCGTTAGCAACTTGTTGGATTTCTCTAGTCTCACATTTAGCCTCAAGAGCAGTTAGCCTGTCGTCACATTCTTGTAGTGAAGTTTCAACCGCAACAAGACATGAGGCAAATGAATCAACAGTAGATTGTAAAGACTCGATAAGTTCAATTACCGCTGAGATGGAGCCACCATCCTCAATGTCGCCAACATTACTGGGTCCTAGCAGGCGATGTGGGGTTAGCTCTCTCACTAACTTGTCGAGTAGTAGGGCCCATAGTGCCCTAAGCTGAGCGCTCTTGGCGAGAGTTTCCTTTCCCAGACATATTGTGTTGTGACTCGATTTGTCTGGAGATTAACTAAAGCCAGCTAAGAAAGTAAAGTTGACGTTTTCACAGTAATTAATGAATAAATGTGCTGGAGCTGGTAAAGACGTGTTCTACCTTGTCGCCATGTTGCCACGTCCCCCAGTTTTTGGTTTTTAATAAATTTGCAATAATATTCTAAAAGCATATTCATATCATTATGGATTGTTGAATTGAACCAGATGAAGAAAATGGCAAATGTATTCATTTAAAATGAAATATAAGTGTGCAAAAAGTGTAGGGATCTGAATACTTTCTGAAGCCACTGTATACTATTAGTGATGGTATGAACCTAATGACACATTTAATGTTTTTCTAGTTGCTCAAAAAAACCCCAAAACTAATCACACTTAACTGAGAGCTGGACTGTAGGGGTTTCCTATGTAAGAATTGAAAAGTAAGCATGGGATTGGTTGGAAACGACAGGACTGCATGAGGAATATATGTTTTCCAATGAATAAGGCTGTTTTTACATTACATTTACATGATAAATCCAAGTTATTTCACACTTTTACAGTCTGTGTGTTAGAGAGGGTTGCGGTATATTCATAAGAAACAGCTAAAACAAGCAATGCTACATTTAAAAAAAAAATCATCACTCTCATTATGGCATTCTCTGTTTACCTGTCTGATGAGACTTAAAGAATCTATAGTGAGCCAGTATCTCAATAGTATCTGTAAAAATAATACATGAATATTAACATACAATTATTTATATCTAGTGGTTTTATTCTACTTTCTTAAAAACATATAAAAGCTATTTATATCAAATTGTTTCTGTTGGAGCATCTAAATTTCATGTTTTCATTTTATAGAGCAGACGTCTATTACAGTTGAGTTTCAAGTTCAGTATGTGCATCCATCCAGAGGTTAGAAGGTTTGCCAGTTAGCTGTCAGAGCTGAGGGGTTGTTTTGTCAGATTTGCTGTCAGCAGGATGTTCACAGAACACCCACATCACAAATGTCACATTCCTGCACCAGCTACAGTACCTTGAAGGCAACACTGAAGGGCTGTCTGAAACTCTGCTGGTGAAGGTAATTATGCAATTTAAGAAGAACAAATAAAGGAGACACTGAGGGCAGTTTAAAAGAATTGTGAGCAAGGACCACCAGCTGAACAGAAGGCTTGACATGTTTCCCTCTGAGGTACTTATTTCCACATCATTTAATTTAACCACACATTAGGAGGAAAAGAGAACACTTTTCTATGACACATCTGAACGGTAGCTTTATTGCATTTGTGACAGTGAAATGATGAAAACAAGTAGGATTAGCTACAGTTCTACAATTTCATTTAGCAGACACTTTTTTACTCTGTCAAGGAATGCGACAGAGCTATGTGATGATATGGCGATGAGTTGTGTGTCTGTCTTTCTGTTAGCGACATTACTCAAAATTGGATTAACGGATTTACATGAAATTTGTGTCAGAAATGACACGGACCAATTTATTAGATTTTGGCAGTGATGCAGCTTATAGTCTGGATCCATGGATTTGTTTAAGATTTCTGTATCACTGCAAGATGGTATCACAGCGTCACTGTAACTATGACTCTAAGTGAACACTACATCAGCTGCCTGCTGACGATCACGATTGCAATCCTACTACAAGTCCACCGCTGCAGACTTATGGGGACTTATCCGTCAGAAATGATACAAGGAACAATTGATTAAATTGTTGGGGTGTTTCCAAGTCCCATCGATTAACAGCGGGTGCTACATTTTTAGTCATATTTATCCGTACATTACATACACATGCATAACGCAAGCTTGAGCTCAGCACAAGGTCATTTTTGTTTGTGGGTACATCTATATTAAATGTCCACATTCTATGTTGCTGTGATTTCTGATCATCAATAACTAATAAACGAATGCTGCAATTCTAAAAAAAAATTTTTAAAAAATGCTGCATTTCAGTTAATGGCACATAAGTGAATGAACAGCCTTGGCGGAGTACTGTGCTCTCTGAGTGCTTTTCTAGTTTCCAAAGCGATGTACATCAGAGAGTAGATACAACAGAGCAAGGATCTAGTCAGGAGAAAACAACCTGGATAAGAGTCATAAAAACAAGCTCAAGTGTGATAATAGGACCATGGTGTCTACAGCCAGTGCAGGAGCTAATAGGGATTTTTAAAATTTCTTTGCTTTTTGCAGTCTGTCAAGTGCAAAGGTACTGAGTGAAGAGCTGGGGTTTTAGAGAGGGACTCTGCAGATCAGGACAGAGTTTGGTAACTTGTTCCACCACCAGGGATCCACAGAGGAGAAGAGTCTAGCAATCGACCTTGTGTTGGCCGAGCATGGTGAGTGGGAGGGAGTGTAGACCTCAATAAGAGAGTTCAGGTAGGAGGGAGCTGTTTTCATTGTAGTTTTGAATGCAACTGTCAGACTTTAGAATTTGCCGCAGCAACTGGAAGGCAGTGAAGGCAACTTGAACAGTGGGGTGGGACGTGCTGATCAGTAAAATGTATGATCAGTTAAATGAGAAAAATAAGTATAAACTACAGTGGAGATTTTTTTTTAAAGGAATTTTTATTTTCCTCCTAATTAAAGTAAAGTTACTTTAGATTCCGGCTGCTTATATTTTTTGTTCCCCCCATCCAATTCTCAGTACTATCCAGTTTATCAAAGATGTCAAGAAATTTAACAGCCTTAAAGCCTGTGACATTTCATACTATGAAGTTGTGTGAATAAGTGGAGTCACTATTGATGGATTTGTTCAAAATTAACTTTGACACCCAGGTTGGAAACTTATAGCACAATGTTAACCCTTTGATGCGTAGACCACATGAGGAGATACCCATTTTCCATTGGATTTGGGTCACTTTTGACCCAGGTTATGCATCAAAGGGGTTAACAGTGTTGAGGCCTGGAGCAGTTTTTATTCTTTGAAATACTGTGGCTTAGCGGTTAGCACCATCACCTTGGCAGCTAAAAGATCCCTTTATATGAGTAAGTCAGGATTTTTAAAAAAAAATTATAGTGTAGGGTCGTAACCTAAATATTTTAATAAGTGGTAATTTTTAAAAATAAAATATACTGTAGAGTCTTAATCTTCACATTTTATAAATGATAGTACAGCACAGTGGGTGGACTGTTTAAAATGTGCTCTATATTAATATTGACTCTAGCTTCACTTGAAATGTTTGTTTCTCAGTGTCACTTTTTGGTGCAACTGGGCCTTTAAAAGCAACACTCTAATTATAAATGTACATCCATTCTAGCACCTGTGTCAGGCTGTATTTATGCACAGTGGTGTCTCAAGCTAACTCTGAGCTTCAGCATGCTAGCATGCTCACAATGACAGTGCAAACATTAATCACCATCTTAGTTTGGTAACATAAAGTTAGAACTAAACACAAAGTATGGTTAACACTGCTGAGAATATCATTAGTTTTGCAGGTATTTCATCCTTAAACTTTTGAAAGCTTGAAATTTAGAGTTTGATGTTGCTACATGAAAACATCAGGGGATCGGCACATTTTCAAATAATTTATTCTGAAGGTAAATTTGATGGCAGTTCATTCAAGAGTTGTCAGGATTCACTTAAAACAGCATCTGACAATAGTCTGATCAATCAAGCCTTTAAGAACCATTGAAAAAAAACACCAAACTAAACATTCATCCATCCATCCATCCATCCATTATCTATACATCACTTAATCCTCATTAGGGTTGCGGGGGGGCTGTAGTTCATCCTAGCTGTCCTTAGGATGAGGCAGGGGACACCCTGGACAGGCCACCAGTCGATCACAGGGCTTACATATACAAACAATGACAAACAATGATACTCACATTCACACCTACGGGACAAGTTAGAGTTACCAATTCACCTCAGCATGTTTTTTGGACTTTGGAAGGAAGTTGGAATACCAGAGAGAAAACCTACATATGCACAGGGATGCTCCATGCAGAAAGATCCCAAGCCCAACTAAACATAACAAAACAAAAACAAGTAACTCAAAATCCACTCATAAGCCAGACACATACAGTTGTGCTCATAAGTTTAGATACCCTGGCAGAATTTGTAAAATATGCACCATTCTTTAATGAAAGACATGAATGATCAAAGCAAATACAATTGCATGACAATAAAAAACTTTGTCTGAACACTGGCCCTAAATGAAAGAAAAATGTTTCCATTGACAAACATATTTCTAAAAAATAAAGGACAATATATCACAAATTTGGAACAGGGTGTGTAAACTTATGAGCACAACTGTAAGTAGACATCATGCTTTGTGATGGCTGCACAGCGGCTCGGTGGTTAGCATTTTTGTCTTGCGGCTAGAAGATCCCTGGTTCGCATCCGGCCTTTCCGGGATCTTTCTGCATGGAGTTTGCATGTTCTCCATGTGTATGCATGGGTTTTCTCCAGGTTCTCCGGCTTCCTCCCACAGTCCGAAAACATGCTGAGGTTAATTGATGATTCTAAATTGTCCGTAGTTGGAATGTGAGTGTGATTGCTTGTCTCTGTGTGTATCCCTGTGATGGACTGGTGACCTGTCCAGGGTGTCCCCTGCCTTCACCCTAAGTCAGCTGGGATAGACTCCAGCCCTTGTGACCTTAATGAGGATGAAGTGGTGTAGAGATAATGGATGGATAGATGGATATTTTGTGATCAGTCTCCAACATTTGCCACTTGTTTAAATGGCTTTATATGTACCAACCCAGCTTTTCATCATGTTGTTAGTGTGTGTGATCTGTTTGACTGCATGTATGTATTTTGCAGAAATTCTTTTCCTTTCTTTACTACTAAGTAATTTAGTTGCCTGTCTGCGTGTGTTGAAACTGATGCTGGACAATGAACACACACAGAGAACTGGTTTGACAAAGTTAAAGCATTTATTAAGGAAAATAAATGTATTTTATTGAAGCTCATATGTGCAGTTCATCTAATACTGATTTGACTCAGTCTATTAAAAATAGCTTATGACTGCTTTCACTGTGATTATGTTATGAAAGATATGCTCAGTTGCAGTGCCATTGGGAATGAAGCACAATCTATAATTTGAACGGCCAAATATCCCCCAAGGACAGATTGGATTCTTTCTCAAACTTGGAAGAACATTATGAATAAGGTTTTTCACTGTTTGACATTTTACTTTCGAGACTGTGACTAAACAAATAAAGTTAGTCAAATATTTCTCTATGAACAAAAAGACAATCTATGGTATTCATCTGTCAAGAACAGAGCATTTCATAAAGGGTTTGCCATTAAAAGCACGTCTGTTTTACCAGTTGCAGGGTGTTGTGAGTGACCTGAAATTGTGGATTAGAAGAAGCCCTGTTGATTTAACTTCTCCCATTTCTGTGTTTTTTCTTTTCTTATCTTACCACAGAGAAAAGCTGAAAACATTAGGAGTTAATGAGGGCACTGGTGCTGTGTAGGTTACTATTTGTCACACTTTTGGGTCAAGTCTTGTAAAAGTCAAATGTCTGACTCATAATCTTCTACCTGTTCTTTCAGGATTGCACAATGTTTGAACTGTACTGCAGTGTAAAAACTTTTCTCTGTGTAGTTATAAAAAACATCTAAACCGTATCCTGGGAATGAGGCCACAGACAGACAAACATGTGTTCCCACTTCAGTTGTCTGAAAATGAAAGAGGCTGTCTTCTTTCATTGCAAGATCCTTCTTTTATTCGTTTACAGTGCCACTGTTTGTATGAAACTACACTTCTGGTCAAAAGTTTTAGCACCCCAATTTTTCCAGTTTTTTATTAGAAATTACGCATGTTAATGTCTCTTTGTACTCTGAAATGAAAGCATAGAACAAATAAACACGTGAAGTAAAAAAAAAAATTTTTAGGAACCAAAATGTATTCTAAACTTTTGACCCATCAAAGTAGCCACCTTTGGTAGATACAACAGCTGAACACACTTGTGGCACTCTTTCAGCAATGGAAATCCAGTATTCCTCAGAAAATTCTTCCCAACTCTGTTGCAGAAGTTCCCATAAATGTGCAGCACTTGTAGGTTCATTTGCTTTCACTCTTCTGTCCAGTTCATCCCAAACCAGTGCCATGGAATTTAAGTCTGGAGACTGTGCTGGTCACTCCATGTTTTCAAACTTACCATCTTGTTCTTTTTTCTTTCAGTGGTTCTGGCATAGCTTGGACTTATGTCTTGGGTCATTATCTTGCTGTAGGATGAACCCCTGACCAACTAGCAACATACCAGAAGGTACTGCATGGTGCTGCAGAATGCTGTGGTAGCTGTTTTGGTTCAGGGTTCCTCTCACTCTGTACAAGTCACTGACCCTGGATCCAGCAGAACACTTCTAGACCATCACACTTCCTCCTCCATGTTTGACAGTTGATGTCACATGCTAAGGAACCATCCTTTCACCTACTCAACGGCGTACAAAAATCCTGCGTGATGAACCAAAGATTTCAGATTTTGATTTATCAGTCCGTATTACCTTCTGTGACTCTTCAGTAGTCCATTGGTGGTGTTTCATGGCCCAGGCAACCCTCTTTTTCTTATTCTGACGTCTTAGCAATGGCTTTCTTGCTGCAACTCGACCTGTCAAGCCTGCAACTTGAAGTCTTCTTTTCACAGTTGAAACTGAGACTTTTTACTACGATCACTATTAATTTGTGCTTGAAGCTGTTGACTCTCAGAAACTTGTCTTCTGATTCTGTTGTGGCTTTGGGTTTTCCAGACCACTTCTGTCAGAGTTTCCCCCAGATTCTGAGACTTTTGATGGTAAAAAAAACTGGATTCACTGACACCTTGACTTTCTTCACAATTTCCCTGCCGGAAAGACCTACATTTTTAAATGTTATGGTGGTCTGTCTCTCTTCTATTGTTCATTGCTTTTTCCTTGCCATTTTTTTTTAGCAACACTACTTCCTGCAGTACAATGCTATTCGAATAATGCTCTCGGGGGTATGGTGCCACGATGTGTTCTAACACTACTTTTATGCAGACAGAGGGGGTTATAAGTAATCAAGCAAAGTTGGGACACCTGTAGGATTTGGTAGCACTAACTTTCAAGCCTTGATCAACCTCCACTGCTGCAGAACAGCTTGAAGTTGAAAAAACAGGAGTTTCACAGGAGGGAATCTTTACTGATGAAGCATATGTTCTTAAGCAGGCTTCAAAGAATTGATGTACTTAAGGTATAAATTAAAAAAAAAAAACACATTGTTCTTCCTTCCCTGGGGTGAGTGTTTATTGACTTGCTAACATAGTCTGTCTGCTGCTTCAGATGCATATTCCTTTCATTACATAAGTAACAATAAATAACATCTTAGATTGTCAATCAACATTAATACCAAAATCATTAAAAAGAATATTGTCTTCTTATCTGCTTGCCCTTTATGGCTTATATTTCTTGCAGAATTCTATTTCGGACATTTTGAGACTTTGTCAAACCACCTGCCACCTGATCTGTGGCCATTTTGGGACCTTCAATGCTGAATACTGTCACTGTCCACAGTAAGCACAGCTCGAGTGCAGGACTGGACAACTCTACTTGTGTTAGTTTAAAGCCAGTTTCACAAAGTGAACTGAACAAACCTCTTGTGTTCACCCTATTTAGGTGTGTTCACTGCATAACTGGTTTTGGGAATAAACAACAAAGCGGATTCTTTCTCTTTGAGTGGTTTCAATAAGACATTAAGATTCCCCAAGTATAAATAAATGTCTAGGTCACAGCTAATTCCACACACAGCCCTGTTGACAACATTCTTCAGGCGGCATATTAGGAATCCTTTTTACCACAGCCAGTGGATTGATTGAGTCCCATTCCTGCTCTCATGCAAACTCAGTGAGCTGCTCTGTGCACTTAGGGAAGTGACACAGTCATATGATTCACTGAGGAAGGGATGGAGATTGGTCTGGGATGCACAAGTGTGGGAGAGGAGGCAAGGGAAGCAGGAGATGAGGAGGGGAGTCTAATAAGAGGGAGGAAGAGGAGAAGAGAAAGGGAGGAGGACAGGGAAGACTTCTACACTGCAGTTAATTTACTGTTCATTTGACCAAGTGGTGAGATCAGAGGAAACAGTCTGGAGGAGGAGTTCACATCTGTATCTGCTCCTAAAGCACACCTCAGTCCTGACTGAACCCTGTATATAAAGTCCAACTCATTTTTAGTCTTCTCTTTTATTGTATTCATATGTTTAATTTGTTTGTCATTGTTTGGGTTTATTGTGGCATTTATTTTAAATAATGTCAATTTAAAAAAAAGTTTTATTATTACTTTTTCACCATTTTATAATAGTTGTAGCATAGGTGGTGAGTACTTAATTGTGTACATTTGAACTGTATTATTGCCAGTTATTACTGGCTTGTCCAACTGCAGACAATTTAGTGGCCAAAGGACAACAGTGCCAGTGAAACACATCCATTTCCATTCTTCTGGATTCAGTTACGCATCCAGCGTAAAACCAAAACTAGAGTCAAAGATGTCCTGATTTTATGAAGAAACATGTGCTTTTAAGCGGAAACATCAGCTAAGATGTCAACACAATACTTGTTTTTCATTTTTTAAAAAAAAGAAAAACTGTTGTATTAAAAAAAAAAAATCTTAAATGCCACTTTGATTGGGTACCATTTGTTGTCAATGGAAATAAATAGTAGAGAAAAATATGTCTTCAAACCAAGACAGTCCTTGAATTAAACATCTGTATTACAATGACATGTCCAAACTGGATTTTCAAAGGATCCTAACATGTAGTGACATCATAGTGACTTTCTGTCAGACAGGACTCAGGTGGTCTGTGTGGGCAGACACACCTCCAGCCCCCACACCCTCAACATCGGAGCCCCACAGGGCTGTGTCCTCAACCCCCTGCTCTTCACCCTGTACACCAGACCTGGGCATCATCCGGCCCGTGGGCCATATCTGGCCCGCCGGATGACCCTGACTGGCCCGTATGAGGTCACTGGAAAATATTAAAAGTCAGTGCAAATATATATCATCACAATACATGCAAGCAATACGCCTGCTTATATGCCCGGAGAAAAAAGAAATGTTCGCTAATGTGCCCCTTTCCAGGCGAACCGTAACGAGGCGGGTGGAGAGCATCGCTGAAAATCTGGAGCTTCAGCTGCACAACAAAGTGGACGATTTTGACGTTTTCTCCTTGGCTCTGGACGAGAGCTGTGATGTCCGTGACACAGCCCAGTTACTCATCTTTGTACGTGGACTAACAAAAATCTTTGATGACGGAGGAGCTGGCAGCTGTGCAGCCAATGAAGGGAACCACGACGGTTCACTGAGGTAAATACATGCATGAACAAACTGGGACTAAAATGGGAGAATTTGGTTGGTGTTACAACTGATGGCTGTCCAAATCTGACAGGGAAAAATGTTGGACTTTTGAAACGGATGCAAGATAAAGTGACTGAAATAAACCCAGAACAGAAACTGATATTTTTGCATTGTATTATACATCAGGAGGTGTTGTGTAAGTCAGTGCTAAAAATCAACCACGTGACTGATGTTGTAGCTAAAGTAGTTAACTTCATCAGGGCAAGAGCATTGAATTACAGACAGTTTGTTGTCTTTTTGGAGGAGCATGAGAGTGAACATGGTGACCTTGGTTACCAGACAGCTGTCAGATGGATCAGCCTGGACAAGGTGCTTAAACGAGTTTGGGATCTGAGAGC